>NC_028453.1:6057283-6225384 GCF_000263155.2 Setaria italica | reverse complement strand
CAGTTTTAGTCCACTTTTAGGAGCTAAGGTTTTAGGAGGGTGGAAACACCTAAAACATCATCAGTTGCTAATTAAGCATTCTCACTCCTTTAGCACAGTTTGCAGGAGCGTTACACATCAGTGGCTCATTTGCCACAATTTGCAGATGGGATGTACATCTAACAAAAAAACTAGGCTGCCAATAAATTACAAACAGAATTTTCTCATCTCTCCATCAGCAATGTTTAGATTTGGCACGCTCAATATTTTCTCAGCTCTCCATTAGCAACTTCTGGAGCTTGAAGAAGGGGGACATGTGGAGGACAACATTATCTGATTGTCATTGTTTTCTCCATAGAGTGAAAAGCTGAGAATTCTCCCCTCCATGATAGCATTAAAAATGAAACCATTATCACATGTTCACACACGCCAAGCACAAATAGGGCTCACAGATTCTTCGCTTTTCTCATGGCATGCTAATCAATCACACATTCACATTTCTCTTTATTTTTTTAGATGCACAGATGCAGCAAACTCCAATTTCCACATGCACATAGCATATTGTTCAAAAGAACTAAGAACTGACATAAATCTGATAAAGAACATACTGGAAAAGCTTGAGAAATAACATACAACATATTATATACTGACCTAGTAACATTGCTGACTGAAATATTCAGAGATGTTTGAAATATTAAAAAAAATCAGAAATGGAACTGATGGCTTATCAATCCAGTAACAGGTGAGAAATCAATCCAGTAACCGGTAAGAAATCATTTTCATTAACTCATGGCTTAACTCAGGTTAACAGGGATTGTTAATGGTACAAAGCAAAGCAATCAGACATGGCACTAAGATAGTGAACAATCAGATTTTGCTATTTATAAAACAAAGCTCAATAGCCGGATAGCATACTTGTTCAAGTAAAACAAACAATGAAAGGTGGTCTATAAATTAACACATCAGCTTACTAGTATCACGACTTTTTTTAGAACACAAATGTATTTGTTAAAAAGTATCATAACTTGCATCTCAAACTTTAGTAAATAATGATGAGAGAACAGAGACCGTAAATCCCATTAGCACAGTAGCATAGCTACATAACTGATTCCTACAAGCACAAGGATCAGCGTTCTAGGCCTTGTTTAGTTGTTAAAATTGGAGGTGCCAAAATTACTGTGCCGGTACTGTAGCACACTGTAGTGTTTCGTTTGTATTTGTGAATTATTGTCCAAATATTGACTAATTAGGCTCAAAAGATTCGTCTCGCAAAGTACAACAAAACTGTGCAATTAGTTTTTAATTTTATCTACATTTAGTACTCCATGCATGTACCATAAGTTTGATGTGATGGGAATCTTCTTTTTGCATAGTGTCAAAGTTGGGAGTTGGGAGTGAAGTAAACAAGGGTCTACTAAAACATCAAGCAATCAATTGCTAACAGATGTACCGACAGCTAACCATGAGCTATGGTGATTCAGATTATTAATGCTGAACAGAACATGAGCAGGGATAAGAAGTCTGACTGTGCAAAGGATCGCAAAGGATAAGGATAATCTACTCAGAATTCCATAACTTCCTCCTGGACTGCACACAGATAAAGATCATCATGTCATGGAGGCCTCCCCCATAGATTTAGGAAGAAGAGGAAAGAAGTGAGTCGTTAAGGAGAATAGGAAGGGGTGATGCGGAGGAGATGGAGAAGGGAGGTGGAAGAGGGATACCTCGATCCGTGACCATCGGAGGAGGACCTCGCGTGGGAGGGGAGGCGGCGGCGGTGTCTCCTTCTGCTTGCGGGAGTGCAGCGACGATAAAGTCGATCCGTTCTAACCCGCCCCCAACCCGCAAATGCAACAGATCCACCCGCCCCAACCCGCTGGCCTCTAAATCCGTTACTACCCACGCAAACGAATCCCCACTCAATAACCCGACCCGAAATTCCCATTTGCCCCCGCCCCACTAGCAGGCCTACACGGTCCGGCCTACTATGAGCCCTTCTCCTCCTAAGCCCACTGCCCTCCCAAAAGAAAACCAAACCCCCGAACATCCAAAGTCTTCAACGACTATTCGACTGGCCCAAACAAATCAAGTGGTCAGAGAGGCTGCCTAATCGCTCGAGTGAGCATTTGCTTTTCCCAAACCTGTTTCCTCATATCATAGATAACCCCGTTCCTCTTTCTTTACTTCTCGCCGATGAATCACCCTCGCCATCCCACCCATGTCCTCCTGTTAAGTGCACGAACTGCATGCTAAGTATGTGTCATCAGGACCCTTCCTTGCCTCCCCCGTCCCCTGTCATGGGGACGGCCTGATGGGTAGAGCTTTGGTCCGACGCTGCTACTCGCCGTCCACTACCACCGCCCGCATGCGTAGCTGCCACCTAGAGATATCCATGGCGGTAGGATTGAGTGCTGCTGTACTGACAGGATTGCGAGGAAGAAGAAGATATGGGCCTATTTTTCGGCTTTCACTGCAACATTATCAGGGGGAAAAAAATTCCGTGGGTGTGAATGCTGGGCTCACAATCTCCAGCTCCCGCGCCTGCTGTCCACATAGACAAGGTGTTCGAATGTAGGTGTGAAGCATGGGCTCGCAAAACTCCAGCTCAGGGATGAATTAGCGAGAGAGAAAAAAAACGAATTATACTACAGCAGACAGCACCGTCCCACCACGCCGCCGAAACCTCTAAGTGCCCAACCTCGGGCCCCTTTTCGTGGCACCACGGCACAAATCTTTTTTTCCGGCCGCGTGCTACCCACCATGAACGTTCATGATATTTGTCTCACACCTGCACCTACCAACCGGTGCCACCTGGCCCATGCCGCACCGAACATGCTTTGCAGCCGGCGTCCGTCCGTGTGCAAGCCTTATCCGGCAATCGAACCCCCCACCATTTCCACCGACCTCGCCGCACCAATGCAATCCTGATTCCTGAATGCCAGTAGCCGAGCTGCGGCTGGGATTGGGGGAACGAGCGGCAGCAGGGTGGCGCTCCCGGCACCGGGGATGGCACCCAGGACGCGTTCCTGCGCCAGGTGCCTGGCCAGTCTCGTGCTCCCCGTCCTCTTCTTCTCCTCCCTCCTCTGCCTGTACACCAGGCCGCCGTTCATCGACATCGCCGTCCGCGAGGAGGCCGCCGCCGCCCGGAAGCGGCTGGTCGTGGGCCGCGCCGCTGACGCCGCGGAACCCAATGCCAGTGTCAGTGTCAGTGTCGCAACGGACGCGGGGGCTCACGCCTCTGACGACGTTGCCGCCGTTGCAGCGGAGGGTGGTGACGGCGGTGTCCTGGCCGACGCGCCACCGGCATCAAGCGATGTCAATGTCACGACGGATAAGGTGCAGGTGACCGGCGGCATCGCTGCCGTTGCGACCGAAGGCGGTGACGCCAAGGTCGTGACCAACGCACCCCCGGCGTCCGGCGATGCCACCGCTGGCGCCGAAGTGCGCACGGAGGAGGTGAGTGCGTCGGACGGCGCGGCGGCCGCCGGCGGCGGCACGAGCGGCGAGGCTGACACCGTCGTGTTCGACTTCCGGCCGTACGTATTCGTGTACAAGAGTGGGCGCGTCCACCGGTTCCACGGCACGGACACTGTCCCGCCCGGCTTCGACGCGCTCACGGGCGTCGCGTCCAGGGACGCGGACGTCGCCAGCGCCGGCGGCGTCCGCGCGCGGCTCTACTTGCCACCGAGGAGCCGGCGCGGCGAGAAGAAGAAGAAGAAGAAGCTGCCCGTGCTGCTCTACTTCCACGGCGGCGCGTTCGTGATCGAGTCGGCGTTCTCGCCGCTCTACCACGCCTTCCTGAACATCCTCGTCTCCAAGGCCGGCGTCGTGGCCGTGTCGGTTAACTACCGCCTCGCGCCGGAGCACCCGCTCCCGGCCGCGTACGACGACGCGTGGGCCGCGCTCCAGTGGACGGTGTCCAACTGCCTATCAGGCCCCGAAACCTGGCTCGCCGACCACGGGGACGCCACGCGCATCTTCCTTGCCGGCGACAGCGCCGGCGGCAACATCGCCCACAACCTGGCGGTGCGAGCCGGAGCGGAGCGCCCGCTGCCCGGCGGCGCGGCCATCGCGGGCGTCGCCCTCCTCAACCCGTACTTCTGGGGCAAGGATCCGGTGGGCTCGGAGCCCGCGGAGCGGTGGGCGCGCGACGGCCTCGAGCAGACGTGGGCGCTCGTGTGCGGAGGCAGGTTCGGCATCGACGACCCGCACGTGAACCCGCTGGCGGCGCCGCCGGCCGCGTGGCGCGCAATGGCCGGGGAGCGCGTGCTGGTGACCATCGCCGGAAGGGACAACTTCCGGGACCGGGCGGCGGCGTACGCGGAGGGTCTGGGGAGGAGCGGGTGGCGAGGGGAGGTGGAAACGTACGTGACGGAGGGGGAGGCGCACGCGCACTTCGTGGGGAACCCCAGGAGCAACAAGGCCCAGCGGGAGACGGACAAGGTGGCCCAGTTCATCGCCGGCGGTGGCCGTGGCTAGGCCGATGTCTGGCGTTTTTTTGGGGTCTTCAGCGATGTGGTCCTGCCTGCTGCATGTGAAAGTGCGGATGCACATGTAGGGCCGCAATTTTTTTTTGTCCGTGTACAGCTTTCAACGCTATTTTTGAGTCCTACAACTTTACTTTTAGCCCATATTAGATCTAAGGGGTGTTTGGATCCCCGGGCTAAATTTTAGCCCCTGTCACATCGAATGTTTGGACACTAATTAGGAGTATTAAATATAGGCTAATTACAAAACCAATTTCACAACTCCTAGGCTAAATCGCGAGACGAATCTATTAAGCCTAATTAGTCCATAATTTGACACTATGATGCTACAGTAAACATTCGCTAATGATGGATTAATTAGGCTTAATAGATTCGTCTCACGATTTAGCCTAGGGGTTCTGCAATTAGTTTTGTAATTAGTTCATGTTTAGTCCTCCTAATTAGCATTTGAATGTCTGATGTGACACGGACTAAACTTTAGCTCCAGGATCCAAACACCACCTAACTTTGTGCTAATGAAAAAGAAACAGGTGTTGTGAGTATCTTTATTAAAAAGTTACACTTGAAAAGTGGTTGCAACTCATGTGTAAAGTAAGTAAATTCATGCTTCCCCTTACCATGCATTCTTACCTTCATAAAAGAGTAGCAAATCTCAAAATAAATTTAAGGCGTCAAAATTCATAATGAGCCTCTTATAACACTTTGGAGAGATTATGGCTTGATTTTTTTATATCAGATAAATGGAGAATCAGGATTTTGTGGTTTCTATTTATATATACCAGTGTAAAAATGAGAAGTGTTTCACCGATAAAACCATCTCTGGTTCTGATTGTTTGGTTGGACCTTAGGTTTATTGCCTTTCAAATGCCATTGGACCAGATTGGGCCCGCTCGGAAGCCCATCAAAACAAGACGAGCCCACAAGGCCACAATGGGCTCCTCCATACACGCAATTCCATCTTGTTTTGAGTAGCAGGCCCTGCGATATTTGTGGGCTCCGTACAAGCAATTTCGACCTTAACCTGTGATTAGGTCAGCGGATCCGATCCCCATGCTCCTCATAGAGATTTGCCACTCGCGGCTCTGCACCAAACCTTGCAAACGAAACAAAAAATAAGAAATGCAAATGATGGTGGAAACTGATTGTGGAAACAGGACCTAAATGGAAAGGCAAAAACTTGCTCGATCTATCCCATTTTCCATGATTGCCACAATGGACCAAACTCAAATGATTGCAGGCTCCACTTTTCAGCACAGCAAGGATTTCATTGCCAGGCTACAGTGTATTTCGTCTAATAAAATCAGCAAACACAGGCAATCATGTGGGCATGTCGTCGCTCGCTCTCCACCATTGCACAGAGCACCTCCGCTTAGCAGGCCTCGTAATCCACGAAGCAAGCCGAAGAGCCCGACGCGATGGACCACCTGCACGACGAGGTGCAACACGACTTCCCCCCCTTCATCCGGCAGTACAAGAGCGGCCGCGTCGTCCGCCTCGGCGCCGCCGATGACACCGTCCCCGCCGGCGCCGACACTGCCCGCACCGGCGTGTCGTCCAAGGACGTCGTCATCGACCCGAGCACCGGCCTCTGGGCTCGCCTCTACCTCCCGGCGGAGCTCCCCGCCGCCGGGCGCCGAGCCAAGCTCCCCGTCGTCGTCTACTACCACGGCGGCGCCTTCGTCATCGGGTCGACGGCGAACCGGCCCACGCACGAGTACCTCAACAGCCTGGCAGCCGACGCCGACGTCCTCGTCGTCTCGCCGGAGTACCGCCTCGCCCCGGAGCACCCGCTGCCTACGGCGCACGACGACTCGTGGGAGGGTCTCAAGTGGGTGGCGTCCCACGCGACGGGTGACGGCCCCGCCGAGCCCTGGCTCGTCGAGCACGGCGACCTGTCGCGCGTGTTCCTCGGCGGGGTCAGCGCCGGCGCCAACATCGCGCACCACATGACCGCGCGCGCCGGCGAGCACGGCCTCGGCGTGCCCATCAGAGGGATGCTGGTCATCCACCCCTACTTCATCAGCGAAGCGGCCTTGCGCACGGCGTCGCCGACCGGGGTGATGAAGGAGAAGTCCGAGGCGTTCTGGCGGTTCGTGTGCCCCGGCACGCCGGGGCTCCACGACCCGCTGTGCAACCCATTCTCGGAGGCCGCCGGCGGGAGCGCGGCGCGCGTCGGGGCGGAGCGCGTGCTCGTCTGCGTCGCCGAGAAGGACGGGCTCCGGGACAGGGGCGTCTGGTACTACGAGAGCCTCAGGGCCAGCGGCTACCGCGGCGAGGTGGACCTGCACGAGTCCGTGGGCGAGGGGCACGTCTTCCATCACAGCAAACCGGATTGCGAGCAAGCGCGGTTGTTGCATGCGCGCGTGCTGAGTTTCCTCCGTCACGAGTGAGCGTCCGTTCCGAGCTCCAAGGCTCCAAGCTTTTGGTGTGATGAATGATCCAAATCAGTTGTATTTCTTGCACGTTTTCTTATTCACCTTTGAGATTCAAACCGTGCTTGAATCGTTCACCATTCTGTTAGAGTTTGATCTCCATCGACTTAGTCCAACGACTGAGTCGAACCCTATCTCACGCCCTGATCGGGGGCGCACAACCAACTCAGGGTTGTAGGCTCCCGTCGCACAGCGCTATAAAGAGAGAGGTGGGGGTCGGGGGCACGCACGTCGAAGTTCGTCGCCGTGCCCCACTTGCCCATCTAACAGAAACCTGATCTACTAAGCGCTGTAGCGGTGGGAAGCACCACCGCCACCTGCGACGCCCACTCACCGCCACAGTCTCCGCCCTCACCGTCGACGCCGCCGTCACCGCCCATGGCCGGCTCTTCCTTCAAGCCCGATGGTCGGTGCCTCTACTCTCTTTATCTCTCTCCCTCCCTCTCGGTTATTCTTCATTAGCCATAGGACATATTGATCTTAACCTAAGTTAAGTTAATTGCCCACACTGGTTAAGTTATTTAAGTCAGTGCAAAGCTAATTAAGTTCTATCACATTCCATGCCTCGTCACCGATACCACCTAGCAATCCGCTCTTGTCCCTAATCAAAGGAACTAGAACAAAGGATAAAGAGTAAAGCGACTAAGCTTTAAGCTCTTTTTTGAGTTGTGACATTTCTCTTAGCGGGAGCTGATTCAGCAAAAGAGCCCAGGTGCCACACTTTTTTTTTTTGAGTCTTTAGGGATCAGATCACTACCCAGTCCTTTTAGCCATACCGAAAAGACGGTCAGGACTGTTTACAACAGCAGGATGTGAGATCCATCTGAACACGTTTTGAGCACTCCCCACCTCTCACATCGGATGTTTGGTTACTAATTAGGAGTATTAAACATAGTCTAATTGCAAAACTAATTGCACAGAGTCTAATTCACGAGACAAATCTATTAAGCCTAATTAGTCCATGATTTTACAATGTGGTGCTACAGTAACCATTTGCTAATGATGAATTAATTAGCCTTAATAGATTCGTCTCGCGAATTAGACTCCATCTGTGCAATTAGTTTTGTAATTAGCTCATGTTTAGTCCTCCTAATTAGCATCCGAACATCTGATATGACCCTACTAAAGTTTAGCACCTCGTATTAAACACCCCCTTAAACTCTCCACCATACAAAGACGCACGGACAAAGAACTGTTAACAGCAGCAGGATGGGAAATGCATCTCTCAACACATTTGAAGCATTAAACCTTCACTATAAAGTTTAAACTCTCCACCGTATAAAGGCACACCGACAAAATCAGCTAAGATTAAACCAACAGGTAACCAGCCTCATTGGCCATCGACAACTTCTTCAGGTCAATCCACTTTCCACGCTTGTCAGCCTCTTCTAAGGAGGACGCCGTACTGATGAGGTTTTCTCCATTTCTTCAGGGATGGAGTATGGACTCCCATCTCCCAATCAGCTTCGTGTGTGGCCCCAGGTCCATGTGCCATTATGTAGACAGACTAACAGGAATAATGTACAACAAGTTGCCACTAATATATAATTCATGTTCTCGTTTTTTCCTTTAAGCCCAAGTAGAGAAAGGTTCTTGCAAGCCTATCGTCCAATAATAGCAGGTTCCCCCTTTTTTTTTGTCAATTCAAGATTCATTGAGAAGGGAATTGCAAATAATTACAGGTAATAAGCGGCCAAGGCGTTACCATGCCTTGTACAGTTACTTGTTAGGACTCATACAGAAACTGTGGCCGGCCCGACAACAGGTCCGACAATACCGTGATGGATGATCGTCCCAAACTGTTCGCTGTGATGGGCTTATTGTCATAGACTCGTCGGCAGCGTTTCTTCCACAGACCACAGGTGTATGCGATGATCTGAATTCTGTGCACCAATATGCAGTGGGTGAGGTTTGGCCCATCCACCATGATTTCAGATTAGTGGCTGTGGCCGGCGCATGTCTGTGAAGGTCTTGGTGTCTCTTTGCCTGTGCCGTGTGAATGTGGTTCCAGACCTGCTGTGCGTAGGAGGCCAAGAACAGTTGACTCCAAAATGGCTCATGGATTCGTTCCTCGTTCTGCATAATTGACCAATCGGGTTGGCCTGTTCATCTCGCTTAATGATCCTGTCAACAGTCAGGAGCTTGCGCTGTAGGAGAAGCCAAAGGAAAAAATTGCATTTGTACTCCACCTACAGTTTCCGGTGAACTGCGTCTCATAGGCTGAACATGATGAGTAGTGGTCATCAGCGGTGAAGCGCCACCGGATCAGATGAGGCTGATGCCTGAGATCCACATGCTGCCGGATTTGGCCATGGTAGAGATTTGTTTTAGTTCTCCCATCCATTTTTATCTACTTATTAAACCCTGTCGCCACCATTTGATTCTTGCACCATGCTAAGAAAAAAAATAAAGCGATGCAATGTCCTTAGGTGCTTCTCGATGGGGCCAAAAGAAGCTTGTTTGCCGTCCATTGCTGACTGTAGTGTACTAGGTCCGCAAAAAATTCAGGGACTCGCTAATTAGCGGGCATCCATTGTTAAAAAAAAGTTATTAAAATATATTTTTGTGAAAAAATATTCGAAAAATAGATAATAACATTGTCATATAATTTAGAAAATTTATATAATAGAATTTTTAGGAGAAGTTTATTAATAGATTTTCGTAGAAAAGTTACTAATTAACATTTCTAGGAAATAGAGGAGAAAAACAAAGAGAAAGAAAAACTATTTTTTCCAAAAAAGTTATGTAATATTTTCCCAGTAAATGAAGCAATAAAAATGTAAAAAGATCCTACAATGATCCCTAACCCTTGCATCGCGAACTGAGCGTAGCTCAGCTGATAAGGATCCTCACGGAGGAATCTGCCCATCAGGATTCGAGTACTCCACTTGGCACCAATGCTCGCACTTTCCTGGATTCATTCCAGGATTTAGGTGACATGCCTGTCGGCAGCGAGACGCCAGTGGTGACTTTGTCAATGTGCCTCAATCTCTTGGAGGCACTTGTAGGGGTAGGTTTGTGTGCGTGTATGGCAATGTATTCGTAAGGTTGAATTTGCGAACGTTTGTGAGCATCTGCGTACTGTGTTTCGAAAAAAAACGTTGCACGCATCCACTCCACGCTGACGTGGCCCAACCTTTTTGGATGGGTGAACTGTTTAAATTTAGAAGTAGCTTAACCAAATTCGGTTTTCCCAGGACCAAAACAACCACCACTTTATGTCTAAAGAGAGATTATGAAGACGCCTTTGCCCTTTTTTAGATAAAAGACAATGCTTTTGTACTTAATGATGAACAATACTTTAGTGTACTGCATGAAAGGGGCCAGGTGAACGGTTGGTGGAAGCCGAAAGGGGCAAAATGCACGAGACATCAGATCGCACCAAGGGTCCAGTACACAGCGGGGTGTGGGCATTGGTTCATTCTCCACCATGACACAGAGCAGCTAAGCTTAGCAAGTTACTGAGTTAGCAGTTGAGCAAAGCATACGCCCAATGGACCCCGACAACGAGGTGCAACACGACTTCCACCCCTTCGTCCGGCAGTACAAGAGCGGCCGCGTCGTTCGCTTCGTCGCCGCCAACCCCGTCCCCGCCGGCACCGACACCGGCGTGTCCTCCAGGAACGTCGTCATGAACCCGAGCTCCAGCCTCTGGGCTCGCCTCTACCTCCCGCCGCTCCCCGCCGGGAGCCGCGACAGGCTCCCCGTCATCGTCTACTACGATGGCGGCGCCTTCGTCACCGGGTCCACGGCGGACCAGCCCACGCACGAGTACCTCAACAGCCTCGCGGCAGGCGCGAACGCCCTCATCGTCTCCACCGAGTACCGCCGCGCGCCGGAGCACCCGCTTCCGGCGGCGTACGAGTACTCGTGGGAGGGCCTCGAGTGGGTGGCGTCCCACGCCACGGGCGACGGCGGCGGCGCCGAGGCCGAGCCCTGGCTCGCCGAGCACGGAGACATGTCGCGCGTGTTCCTTGCGGGGTCCAGCGCCGGCGGCAACATCGCGCACCACATGGCCGCGCGCGCCGGCGAGCACGGCCTCGGCGTGCCCATCAGAGGGCTGCTGGTGATCCACCCCTACTTCATCGGCGAGGCGCCCGTCGGCCCGGAAGCGGCGGACCCGGCGCTCAAGGCTTGGGCCGACGCGTTCTGGCGGTTCGTGTGCCCCGGCGCGGCGGGGCCGGACCACCCGCTGGGCAACCCGTTCTCGGAGGCCGCGGGCCGGGGCGCGGCGCGCGTCGCCGCCGAGCTCGTGCTCGTCTGCGTCGCGGAGGAGGACGTGCTCCGCGCCAGGGGCCTCTGGTACTACGAGAGCCTCGGGGCGAGCGCCTACCCCGGCGAGGTGGAGCTGCACAAGTCCGCGGGCGAGGGGCACGTCTTCCATTACAGCAACCCGGGGGGCGAGCAGGCGCGGGCGCTACAGGCGCGCGTGCTACGTTTCCTCCGTGCTGAACGTGTGTGAGTTAGTAAGGGCGTGCTTGGTTTCTTTGATGGTTACTGTGTCTCCTTGCTAAGCGGCTAAGCCAGGTTAGAAAGTAAGACTGGGCATTTGGATTTGCAGCATTGCTCCCTCGGGGAATGTGTTGGCAAGGTTCAGCTTGCTAGTGGCGGAGAGCCGAAATGGCTCGCCTGGGGTGGCAAGCGCCTCGTTGCGTGCGCCAGCAAGGCAAGGAGAGGAGAGGCGAGCCTGGTCCAGCTACCAAGCAGCCCCTAAGGTGGTGCTGAACATGCATCTCCTCCAAATTATCCATCCTTCTCCCTGAAGCTAAAATACTACTCCCTCCATCCCAAATTATAAATCATTCCAAGAATCTTGGAGAGTCAAATCATCTTAAGTTTGACCAAAATTATAGAGAATATTATAGAGATTTATGACATCAAATAGGTATACTATGAAAATATAATTGATGAAGAATCTAATGATACTTAGATGACATCATAAATGTTATTATATTATCATATAAATTTGGTCAAATTTGAGGTACTTTGACTCTCCAAGATTCTTGGAATGACTTATAATTTGGGATGGATGAGTATCTTTTTGTGATGAGAGCTCCAGCAAATTACCAATCCGATCTCGATTACCAAAAAAAATTTAGTGATCACCAAAAGACACCTCCGTCTCACCCAAATGAAGGGGATTCATCACTCCACCCTATCCATGGTACGAGATGTTTTGGTAATATGCTACAGCACTAGTTAACAAAAACACATAAAAAATGTTATTGGTGAGGGAGAGAGAAAACATATTGGTGACAAAGGATGAGTAATCTGCTGGAGATACTCTCCGAGCTTTGGAGTGATCCGAGAAACATTGTGCTTGATATGTGGAAATGTTGTTGTGCACTTGTCTTGGACTTCGAGTCTTTTTTTCCGAACACACAATACAGACGCAGACGTTCACATACACACTTGGTCAATGAGCAACGAATTGTGAGAATCAGGAAGAATGTTTGTGTGTGCTGTTGTTTTTCCTTCAACGGCTGCTGGCTTTGCGGTCGCCGGTCTGATGTTGCTCTCGTTAGAGTATGGCACCGCAGTATTTTACGACCTTGTTGTGCCCGTGGAGGCGTGGAGCAATGAAGGTAGTAGTTGGTGATCGAGAATGGTTGCCTGTCGTACCGGCCTTCATCAGCAAATAGTATGTTACAAGCATAATGTGGTGATTGGATACCTATTTTGATGCTAATGCTTGTGAACTACCAAACAAACACGATCTTCTGAGGAAACAATGAGTGAACAGAAGAAAATAAATGTTAAATTGATGACCTAATGCATGGAACCTCAGGGCGAGAATCAAAGACTAAGCTGTGTGGTTTTTTGTCTTTGACCTCTTCTTTTTTAGACTTTGTAGGGGTTCATTTGAGTTGTAAGCAGTCTAAGTATTGCAATGTCGGTTTCTCATCGGTTGTAAACTCTCAAAACGTTGATTGCGGAGACCGGATTTATTTCCTGAATCTAAAAAAATTGATGACGTAAGGATTGTCCTCACGGTTGGTCATCGAGGCATTGACAAAGATATCTCGAAGTCATTGATTTGATAGAGCTACTCCGAGTCTCTGACGATAGTGACAGACCTAAATGTAAATTTCAGCAACTCCCAAGTAAACAAAACAAGGCACATCATGTGTGTATATATGATTCTAACATTGACCGAAACAAAATTAACTGATGAATTGAATTATAGCCCACTAATTGAAAGCCCCTTGTGAGTGGAGTGCCACCAATCGAAAGTTCCTTGAACCTTTTTTCATATGCACTTTATGCCTCATCTTCCATACCATAACAAACCGCCCCTCATCCCAAAGAGAGAATCTCAACCTTGACAGCGCTAGGAACGGATCCGTTACAATCACTGGCTCAGGTGACTGGACCGTGTCCGCTGACTTCTGGCTAATCCTATGCAGTTATACACATAAGAAGACAGGAAGTGTTATTTTGTCCGGGGTCCACCCTTGAACACCACCCAGCTATGTTTACGTTAAACGAGCAGCAGACAGCGTAAAGTGACTAAGCCCCAGTGTGGCCTGTGGCACGTGACCTTTCTCCCTGTCAAACGGTGCACCGACGAGCTCTGCTCGTTGCACTCTTTTCACGAGAGGTGGGCCGCTGAAGACGAACAACACCGCCACTCTTCCCACCGTCACTATTTGATGACCATGCTTCAACCTTCCATTTCCAGCGACCAAAAGTCAACAAAGGCCGGCGTCGCCGCGTCAAGGAGTTGGCAGCCGAACGAACTACCGAGACGCTTTCTTTTGCCCTTCGATTGGTCAGTTTTCAGTGAGTTTCCCGTTCGCTTTGCATTCTTGCACGATGCAGCCGTCACCCATGAGCAATTCAACATCTCAAGCCTTGTGCGGCGCGGCATGGGCGCATGGCGATTGCCGGATTTTTTTTATTTTTTTTCGATTTTGTAGAAATATATAGTTGGATGAAAAAATTGCAAACCTAGGCTATTACCGTCGGCTGGGCCGGCGATAAGGCCTTACCACCGCCTCAGTCGGCGGTAAGGCCCTCCCGCCCAACGATCAGCAGGCGCCGTAACTGCCGCGCTCGATTCGAGGCACCGCCGTTGGCCCAGGCGGCGATAACTCCATTTCCGCCGCCTGGGCCGGCGACAGTCACCCCCTATAAAAGCCGCTCGCGCCCCTCCCCTCCCCTCGCAATAGTGCGCCAGACAGCGAGCCAGAGAAGAGAAAGAGGAAAGGAGGGAAGAAAAAAAGAAAGAGAGGAGAGGAGGAGGAGGGAAGAAAAAAAAAAGAAAGAAAGGAGGAGGAGGAGGAGGGAAGGAATTTCTTCCGTCTTTTTCAGTTAAAAAATCTTTTTAATCTCGTAGTTTAGTTAAGTATAGTATGGTATAGTTTAGTTTAGTTTAGTTTAGATCTAGATTTAGAAATATTAGTGGATCTGAGATTTAGAAATATTAGTAAATCTAGATCTAAAAATAGTAGGGGATTTGGACAAACAGCTGACGTACGGCATCAAGCACTTCGACGTGATGAATTCCCTTCACACCGTTCGCTGCTTACGAGGGCCAGAGACGCCTGCAGGAGCTTTATCAGTGTTGTCAGTTGCCGTGGCGAGCACGGGGACGTCTTCCTTCCCCCACGAGCTCCCTACCCCTGTGCGTCCTCTCCAGCTTCTACTCAGTAGGCTGGTATGTCCTCTCACCCGCTCGTTCGTCCGACTCACGATGTTCACCCGCCGGAGCCCTGGACGTACGACCGGCAGCAGACCAGAGCAGCGAGGTGTGGTCGTGGTGTCGGCGAGCCTCGTTTCAAGCGAGGACGCATTTAGTGCGTAGGACGACTTGTTATTTTTTATCATTTGTAGGATTATGATGTGTACGATTATGTTTATGTGCGATGACTGCTCTGTCTAGATAAGAAGTTAAATGCTTTTCATTATTCGCGTGCGTTCACTATACAAGTCTAAACATTTCCCAATTAAGAATTAAAAGCACACAATTAAAATAACCGATCACTAGGAATGAAAATTGTGTGGCAAATAACAGAGTACATGACCTAAGCACAACACAATGAAAGATCCAACAGTACACAATATTATCCATGAATAAACCATGGACACACAACGAAAGGTCCAACCGCACACAACGGAGTACTAGCCAATAACAGAGCCTACTGAGTACAACGAGGCCACTTTCCCTTCCTCAAGACATCGGGGTTCTCCTCGATCGCTACTTTCGCTCGGCGTGCACGCTCAAGCTTCCTCTCCCTTTCCTCCCTCTCCGCAGCAAGACGCCTCCTTTCCTCCTCTTCCTTGTGCTCCTTCTCTGCAGCCTCCTCTCTAAGCCTCTTCTCCATCCTCTCCTTATTCTCTGCTGCCCAACGCAACATGTACTGCATCTCCTCCTTATCCTCAGGCTTGATCTCAGTGTCAATCCACTGCTCAAAATCACATAACGGTGGAGGGATCCGCAACAAACGGAATAGTTACAATACAAAAAAAACATGCCGGATGTCATAGGACAGTAAAAAAATTAATAAACAGCATCGATTACTCACTATCTTGTTGATCCGGCGCTAACGAAGCATAGGCTCAAATTGAAAGTTGGAACACATCCAATACCTCTGCCTATACGTGTCCTCTTCATCGGACTTGGCTACCTTGCAAGGATCGCCGCAAAAGTACATGGGCACTGGAACACTACTAGGTAGAGGCAAAGGGTCAAAGGCATTTCCGGTCAACGAAACACCACTTCACCTTTACCATTTTTTGTATGAACCGGAAGCAACTAAAATTAAATCATACGACTAAGCAGTTAACGCAATAACGTGCACTGAGATTACCTTGGTTTCCCAGCTTTTCCACGCCTTGGCATCCTACGGTGGTATAATAAAAATATTAAAATTTCATGAAACTATACTACTAAATACTTCTAAATCTAAATACTAAACTATGAACTAAAAACCGAATCTACTATACTAACTAAGCTACATTTTTAATATCTAAAAGCACACAGCATATACGTAGATCTAAATACTAAACTATGAACTAAATATCGAATCTACTGTACAAACTAAGCTAGATTTAGCATCTAAAAGCACAAGATATTTCTAGATCTACTATGGGTTTTATAGGGAGAACCCTCGCCGGCCCAGGCGGCGGTAAGGGGCTTATCGCCCGCCCAGGCGGCGGTAAGGATCCTTACCGCCCGCGCGCTGGTCGTACCACAGCGGTGGAGGAGGCCAGGTCCTTACCGCCGACCCAGGCGGCGGTAGGACCTTATCGCTGGCCTAGGCGGCGGTAAAGACACGAGCCCGCGGTGTCGGCGCCTTACCGCCGGCTGACCTTATCGCCAGCCCAGCCGGCGGCAATAACCTAGATTTGCAATTTTTTCATCTGACTATATATTTCTGCGAAATTTGAAAAAAATATATAAATAAAAAAAATTCCGATTGCCGACTGCGACGTCAGGCCCGCGTCACGGTCCACCCAACTCCACCTGCTGGCCTTCTAGAAGCCCACAGGCCCACCCCACCAGCGACTGCTCTCCCTCCTCTGCTCGGTTCTCACCCGACACTACGGGTCCACCACAGGACGGGCCTTCCTTTTCCATGGTCACACCAGTCGTCACTCACCAACACACTCACTCTTCCGCACCAACCGAACGATCGCCACTCGCCCCATGAGCCTCGCTGCGCGCCTGCGCCACTACACCAACCGTTTGGTCCGCACGCTCCACCCATCTCGGATTCCTCCCCCACTACAAAGCGCCGCGCGGCCGGCATCGCACTCGCACCGACGCCGGGAGCGAGCGGTGATGGCGGCGGCGGCGGACCCGGACACGGAGGTGCAGGCGGACTTCTTCCCGATGGTCCGCCAGTACAGGAGCGGCCGCGTGGAGAGGTTCATGAACATGCCCCCGCTCCCGGCCGGCACCGACCCGGCCACGGGCGTCGCGTCCAAGGACGTCGTCCTCGACCCGGCCACGGGCGTCTGGGCGCGCCTCTTCCTCCCGCCCGGCGTCCCCAAGGGCAAGAAGCTCCCCGTCGTCGTCTACTACCACGGCGGCGCCTACGTGGTCGGCTCCGCGGCCGACCCGTTCACGCACAGCTATCTCAACGCGCTCGTCGCGGAGGCCGGCGTCCTCGCGGTGGCGCCCGAGTACCGCCTCGCGCCGGAGCACCCGCTCCCGGCCGCCTACGACGACTCGTGGGAGGCGCTCAGGTGGGTGGCCTCCCACGCCGCGGGCGGCACCGGGCCGGAGCCGTGGCTCGCCGAGCACGGCGACTTCTCCCGCGTGTTCCTGGCCGGGGCCAGCGCGGGGGGCACCATCGCGCACGTCGTGGCGGCGCGCGCTGGCGGGCACGGCGCCGGCGGGCTCGGGATGCGCGTCAGGGGCCTCCTGATCGTGCACCCCTACTTCAGCGGCGCGGCGGACATCGGCGACGAGGGGGCGGCGGGGAAGGAGCGCAAGGCGCGCGCCGACGCGTTCTGGCGGTTCCTGTACCCGGGCTCCCCCGGGCTCGACGACCCGCTGTCCAACCCGTTCTCGGAGGCCGCCGGCGGGAGCGCGGCGCGGGTCGCGGCGGAGCGCGTCCTCGTCTGCGTCGCCGAGGAGGACGATCTGCGCGACAGGGGCGTCTGGTACTACGAGAACCTCAAGGCCAGCGGATACCCGGGCGAGGTGGAGCTGCTCGAGTCCACGGGCGAGGGCCACGTCTTCTACTGCATCAACCCGAGGTGCGACAAGGCGAGGGAGATGCAGGAGCGCGTCCTGAGTTTCCTACGCAAGTGACTGCGCGCCCGTGTGAGCAGACAACCACGCGCACGCATGTGAGATGGAATAATTTTACTGCCCGGGAGGCGGCCGTGTTTGAGCCTGGTGCTCGTGTACTCTCATGCTTCCATTGTCTCTCGAAAACATTATGGGTAGCCCCCAGTCGGTGACTCTCATCGTATTATTGAGATCTGACGATCATGGACTCGGCGTCTTCCCTGTTTCTTCCTCCCTCGCGAAGTCGATGAGGAATCTCATCGTACAATTGAGATCCAGTGATCATCGAGCCATCGTCTTCCTCCGTTTCCTCCTTTGCTCCTTCTCCTTCCTCGAGATGTAGTATGGGTCAGCACATCCGTACACATATGTTTCACAGAATGAAGGGAGATCCTAATTGTTAGGTGAGTGAAAAACATGTTCGGGTCAACCATGATTCATAAGGAACGTTGATAATTTTCTATTGAGTTGTAGAAAGTGTGCACAATGAAACGATCCATCCAAAAGATTGAAATGGGATCGCGAATAGATCAAAGAAATTTCGGGGCATTACAATTGAAGTATGAAAATGATTAACGATAAAGCATAAGCACTCTTATTTTTCAGGACAATCTCCATGACTCCTTGCCGACAGAACGAGCCATGTTCATGTCTTGATGAACGCGACGGTCCGCTCCTGCAGCGCGACGCCCTCCTCGGAGTCGAGCTTGTCGAAGTGGAAGGCGTGGTCGACGCCCTTGGACTCGAAGAGCTCGAGCTCGCCGGCGTACCCGCTGGCCTTGAGCTCCCGGTGGTACCAGAGCCCGCGCTCCTTGAGCAGGACGTCGTTCTCGGCGATGCACACCAGGACGCGCTCGCACGAGATCCCGGCGGAGGCCTTGCGCGCGGCGTCGTCGACGAACGGGCACACGCGCGGGTCGTCCAGCCCCACCGTCTCCGAAACCACGAACCGCCACGTGCGCTCCATGAACGCCCGGATCTCGGGCCCGAACGCCGTCTCGCCGCCGATGGCCTCGCTGCCGGTGAAGTACGGGTGCACCAGGGCGAGCCCGCGGAGGGTCACGCCATCGGGGAGCGCGCCGGGGGCAGAGGCCCGCACGGCCGTGTTGTGCGCGATGTTGGCGCCGGCGCTGCAGCCGGCCAGGAACACGCGGGAGAGGTCGGCGTGGTCGATCAGCCAGGGCTCCTCGCCGTCGCCGAGCGTGACCGCCCACCGCAGCGCCGCCCACGCGTCGTCGTACGCCGCGGGGAGCTTGTGCTCCGGCGCGAGGCGGTAGTAGACGGACACGCCGATGGCGCCCGACCGGGCGACGAGATCGTTGAGGTAGTTGTGCGTGCCCGGCCGCGCCGGCGAGCCCACCACGAAGCCGCCGCCGTGGAAGTAGACGACGACCGGGATCTTGCCGGTAGCGCCCGGCGGGAGGTAGATGCGGACGGAGGTGGGGCCGGCGCGGATGTCCTTGGAGACGACGCCGGTGGCCGGGTCCGTGCCGGCGGGGGCGGTGGGGGCGCCGCCGGGGCGGTGGATGCGGCCGCTCTTGTACTGGCAGAGGTAGGGCGGGAAGTCGAAGGCGACCTCGGAGTCGGGATCCATGGCCGCGGCCGGCGAGGAGTTGGTGGTAGTGGAGTCGCCCATGGGGGTTGGGGGAGGAAATGGAAATGAGTTGGCCACCTACAACACAGCGAGGCGAACGACGAACGAATTCAACTGGAGGCTTCACGAAGATAAAGGCTGTTGAGAGTTGGTGAGAGTTGACTTCAAAACAACGGCAGTTCAAGCTGATTTTTTGTTTCCCAAGTGGTTCAGAAAATCTCTTCCATTTCGAGGAAAAGTACATTATGAATTTTCACGATGCTACTGAGAGCGATGCTACCGTTTCCATTCGAAAAGCAAGAAATCCCCCAAGAATTTTGGAAATTTTACAAGAAATGGTTCGACTCCCACCACTCAGTTAATTCCGTCCGCCAAGCGAACACGCAGGTAAAACTGATGACACTAAGCCAGGGACTTGTTTTTATATAAAACATCCCCGCTCTTATACCACAGATAAAGATACCATTTCTGCAGAATACCACAGTTCGTCATTTTTACAAATGCTTACTCAAAAGTATGTTACAACTACTCCCTTCATCCTTTAATATATGACATTAGTTCAAAAATGAGCTAACCAACGTCATATAATAGAGAACGGAGGTAGTATTTAACAAGATCCTCAATTATGTACTACGGAGTAGATATTATCGATCTCAATCTGCTCCCCAGTACATCCGATTCAGGAATTGGCAGTCACAATACATCCGACAACCAGACAGTCATGACTCATGAGCTTGTGAGCATGTTACTTACTGCGTTTTGCACGGAGGCAAGTGAATCGATCGCAGTCTTGGTGAACCAGCTGATTCCAACCTTCACCCTGTGTTCATCTGTGGGCATTCTAAGGCAGTACACAAGCTTCCGAGCTGCAGAATAAAGTTCAATTTTATTTACACGTAGGCGAAAGTGAAATAACATTATCAGTTCATACCAGCATGTCCTAGAGGTCCTTCCAAGGTCAGTCCATCAATGAAACTTGCTGTTATTGCGGCGTCATTTCTACCAAGCGTCATCATCTCACCAAGGTTTTGGAACCTGCAAAACATTCAGCGTATTTGAGGTCTCCTATGGAGTTCAATCCTTCCTAGTTCCTACTCCTACTAAGATATGGAATACTAATGGCAAGAAAGTGAAATGAACAAATGCAAAGGTGTCCCCAGATTTGAACCTAAATGGCAGGAGAGGACGATCATTGATTGCCGCCCAGAGATTCCATCCAGCGAAATCTGCTTGTTGAAAAGCAACCTAGGAGATGAGAGTTTCATTAGCAACGTAACTACCAATGCAGCATCAACCTGGAGGAAATGAAGCAAATCTCTTACCTGTGCAGTGGCTGGGAGAAGTTTGCCTGAGGGATCCCTTAGAGCTGCTGAATCACCAATTGCAAATGTCCGGGGATGGCCTTTTACTTGAAGGGTTTCCTCTGTCTCCACCTGCCCCCGACCATTCAGAGGAATCACATAGGGAGCATCAGGAGGCTGTAACCGGGGAATCTGAGATGTTGAACCCACTGTCCACAGCACCAAATCAGCCTCCAGAGTCTGGCTTTTGACGCCTCTTTCAGCAGGTTGAAGATCCAAAATTAGTTTCTTATGATCACCGTCAACTCCAGAACCTGTAACTGTGCTACTTGAATCATCAGATGTAGCAGCCTCTTCAATGCAGCTCACAAAATATCCCAAGAAAAGCTGAATATTCCGAGACTCAAGAACCTGACGAGAACCAAAATTTCTTCAGTGATTAGCTGCCAGCTCAGAACATATAATTTCCTCAATTGACGAAGTTCAGATATGAAAACAACATCATCATGGGCCAAACACTATGATGTGGGTAAAGCAATAAGCATGACTTCTTCATGTTGTATTGCATAGGATCCATAAATAACCCAATGGAAATGTACTGTTTGGTGACATGTTACAAAATGGAGAAGGGATTTAATCATAAGGATATCAATATTGCACCAAAGTTACAGCCCTTCAACTGGATCAGACATGAACAGCATGAAATATGCTATCGATTACAATTCTAAGACGAAGCTGACCAAAACAGTTTGACTTAGTTTCTCACCTTCAGAGCAGCATCACGGTTTCCTTGAGGAGCAGTAGGACATATGGTTGTTTGAACATTTATTGCCTTCACAGTTCCAGTGTTCTTTAATCTCTCAGATATAGTTGCAGCTAACTCAACGCCGGAATAGCCCAATCCCACTATTGCCACCTCAATAGTAGGAGCGCTTTTACCAAACCTTTTCCTCTCTAGCATTTTCAACTTGCTTTCAACTCTCTACAAAATAACATTTAAGAAGTAAACGACAGGAAAAATTGATGATCATGGACTCATGGATGAGCACTTAAGCTATTTATGCACAACAGGATCTATAATCCTTGAAATAGCTAATAGCAACCATAAAAATCAATGGTTGATATATATCAACAAGTGGCCCCAAAATTTTTAATTAAAAATGTTGAATATTTTAAAAAGTATGATTCACTTGTTACATAAATTGTCAGAACAAAGGCAACATGAAAAAAAGATTGATGATCATGGACTCATGGAGGACCACTTAAGCTATCCATGCTGCACAATAGGATCTATAATTCTAGAAACAGCTAATTACAGTCATAATAACAAATTCATGACAAATATCAATTAGCGCCCCCTAATTTCTATTCATTTTCTATTTTTGAGAATTAATGGATTTCATTAATCAAAGACACATTGCAGAGATGAGGGTGGTAGACTCCCATTGAAAGTTTTGTGGTGTCAATCTCATTGGACATGGAATGACATGGGATAAAGCCCAATACGAACGGAGTAGTGGAGTACTGTGAACTCGTGTCTGCCCACCTAGCTTGTTTTGCTAGTTTATCTGACACTCGTTTATAGCTCTTGGTATGATTCACTTGTTGCATAGATTGTCAGAAAACGTCGACAGTTATATTTTAAATTTTTAATGAGAAGCACACAGTAGACTAGATGCTTTCTATCTTTTCACTGGTGTAAAGGGTAATATTAGTAGTTCCAATAATAGATTATTTGTTATGAGTACATACAAAATTTCATGAGGTGATTTGTGCTTACCAAAGCATCCTCTAATGTTGTGAAAGGAAGTGCATATTCAGCTGACCCCGGAACAACATCAATTTTAGCTTCAGCCCCTAAAGCAAGAACGAGCCTGGCTGCCCATTCCAAAACAAATGTCAGTAACAAGTTTATTTTAACTAAGCCATCAAATTGAAACAGCAGGGACTCCAGATCTAGCCATCTACATAAACAAAGTAGTTATACATGTTACTATTGTGTTCTATGGTTCCCTATTATCAATTATTGACAATCCACTCGATAAATAAACAAGAAATATTCATTCATATCATGATTCATAAGTGGCCTGAATGAATGAACCAATGCTACATGATTATGAGGAAAAAGGGGCACAGTCTGATAGCAGTAATCCCTGTCCAACGTGTTCAGTCAGTTAAGAGTCATTTGCTTTCAGTAGCGTTTATCACTTTGTTTCAGTTAGAGTTAGCCGTTCAGGTCAGAGTCAGAGTCTGTTAGAGTTTGTTAAGAAGTCCTAGTCTTCAGGGTGCTCTCATCCACAGGACATGCTCCTGTTTGTTAGGGGCCACTAAGGCCACTAGTAGCCGGCTATCAAGCCGTGTAATTACTCTATAAATAAGAGAGCAATACATTCAGAAAAGCTGCCTCTGCAGCCCAAAATTCCCAGCGTGTGTTTTCTGAGTTTGGTGAGCTGAGAGCTTACACAGTCCACGCGATCCCAAGTTTACAACATTAAATATTAGTGAGGCAGCCACTGGTATTTACGATTTTACATAATCTAAAAACTTTGTAAACATTATTTTACATGAAAAAAATAGAACTATAGCAAACTACTTTAAATTTGTTCCTGAAAGGAAGAATTTGACCTGGCAATCATGTAGAATTTATTATTCTTACCAATCATATTCAATGACAGTGCCACTTTCCAGATGAACAACTCCACCAGTGCATGATTCTCCAGGTTCTCTTCTAAAGTGATCAGAAGGGCGCAGAAGCTTTACGCTGTCCCTCACAAATTGAATACTAGTGTTTTTCAGCAACTCTGTAAAAGATGGAGCTATCTCCCAGACATCCACTTCTGGCAACCAAATCAAATAGCAACAGTTTAAAATATCAAATCATGGGAAAAGGAACAATAAACTATATGCAATTGGAACCGTGGTACCTCCTGATAAGAGCTCATACAACATGGGCTTAAATACAAATCTATCAGATTGATCAACCAACACAACCTGTAATTTGTTTTGCTGTCTTAGTAAACTGTTGCAATATAATAAATGTGATGAGAAGATTGCAGAAGATACCATCAGGAAATCATAAGACCCATAATACAGGCCTACAGGGTTACATAAAATCCCATCAAGGAAATTTATGTAGTTTATAAGGAGTGCAATATCCACCCGCTCAGGATAAAAGTAGCACATAGGAAATCGGAAGAGCATTCGCATAAGAGCATCATCATTTTACCTGAGGCTTCTTACCACTGGGCCACACAAGAGATTCTAGTCTTAGAGCAGTGTACAGGCCACCAAATCCACCACCCAAAATGCACACTCGTGGTCGCTGAAAATAAGGGGAAAACACATTCAGTAATAGCAACATAAACTGTTATAGTTATAATTGTTTTTTTTACAAGTCTAAATTTCCCAAAGGCTAAATCGTAACAAATGACTATCCTCAGTGAGGCTCAAATAAATGAAACAGAAATATGCAAGCCCCTGCAACCCCTATGGAGCCACCCCTAAAGAACACAAATAAATGTATTATTAAGTAGTACTTATCTAAAACTGCATCTCAGGAGTTCCATATGCATGCACTAAATATTTCTGTCTGAATGATGCATACCTAAGTCTAACATTTCTCCTAAATATTTCTCTTGTGATTCTAACGTTTCCCCTAAATTAGCAAGGCATTAGCCATTTGAGTAGGCAAGTTGAAGGTGAACTGACTCAATAGTCTGACCACATACAGATAACTACCAACTCGTGAATAGGTGAAAGCAAATATCAGTGAACAGCAGGCGATCTAAGTTGTAGATAGTCCAAAAAAATCAGTCGACCTGCTTATCTGGCCATGAGTACAACGGCAATGGTGCTACTGCTTCGTCAGTCGATGTAGGCCGAGCAAAACCACCATCCCCAGAGCTACTTGAAGCCATGCACCTGAACAGCCTTGATGGCAGTGCAAACATATTTGGAACACCAGCACCAAGTGTCCATGAGTTCTTCAAAATTGCATTCTTCCACAGGTTCCTATTTCCTGTCAGGAATCAAGGACTGATCAACAAGGCTGCCAAAAAATATTTACCCAGATGAATTCGTACCAATTGACAGATTGGAATACAAAGCACTGCGAAATGCAAGTCCATAGTACCAGCCTAACAGGGGCTTCACTGTCCTACGATTATGAAGCGTTCGTGCGAATAAACTATAGTGCGGGTCCATATCTATCAAGCATGCTCATCAAGTCCAAATGTTTCAAAATTCTAACTCTTCCATCTAATTTGAGATTAGAATTCAGAGAACATGCTTGTATGTTATATGCTTCCGAAATCAGAAGCATCAGTGCCAGATATACATCAGAGCCAAAATTCAAAATTATTTTCATAGCTAAGCTAAGTAGTGGCTCCGTGCGCGCACTTAACAGCACCTGCTTACCACTGGACGTAAGCCCCAGTATCGGGAAACAACCCACTAGGCAGGCAGCAGACCAGCAGCTGAATCAGACAACCACGAAATCTAGACGCGGGCTGGAGCTCGTGGACCTCACCGAGTGGGGAGCGCGGCCGCGCCGAGGTGGGGAAGTGCGGCCCGGAAGGGAGCGACGGGCGGCTCCACGGCGACGCGCGGCAGCTCATCGCCGGGGAGCGGAGGAGCGCGCGAGACGTGGCGCTTCTCTGGTCGTAACTGCCGACGATAGGGGAGCAGAAGGGAGGAGCCAGCCGTCCGTCTCCGGGAAGAAACGAACGAGAAGTCGAGAAAGGAGAGCCGAGCGAGAGGCCGACGGAGGGGTAGAAGGCCTCGATGGGCTTCGCGCGGGGCCCGATTCCTGCTGGAAGCCCATTTCTGAGTTGGTAATTGCCGTGATTGGGCCCTTCGAAGCTTGCGGTTGAGGAACCTGATATATTCGTAATTTCGTATAACGGAGTATGGACAGAACCGGAGAACTTATATAGTTTTCGGAAGCTAGTTTCCGGTGTTTGAGATTCGTGCGGCTGATAAGGCCGCACAATCTCCTTCTTCATCCTCCCCTCTGCTTACTTAGACTAGACACGCGCCGCCGTGGCCTGGTCTCGCGCTGACGAGAAGCATGGCTGGAGGAGCAGGGCTAGGAGGGGTGGTGGGTGGGCGGGAGCAGCCCGGCAGCAAGGTCGCTGCTGGCCGCAGGTGGTGGTCGAGGCGGCGGTGTTTAGGGTTAGGGTTTCTAGGGTACCGGGGCTCTAATGGCCACCGGCCTTTAGGAGAAGGTGGGCAGCGGTGGAAGCTCGGCGGAGGTGGCGGGTTAGCCAGCGGCGGAGGCAAGCGGGTGGGGTCGGGCATCTGGTGGGTAGTGGCTGGTGGCGGGGTGAGGAGGAGCGCCGCCGGATTAGGAAGGGAGGGCCGGAGGGGGCAGTGGTGGTAGGTGGGCGGGTGGCACACTCGCCGCCAGCCGGGGTAGTGGAGGTGGTGGCGGGGAGGAGGAGCGCACTCGGTGGGTCGGATGGGGGCAGCAGTGGGTGGGTGCCGCAGCGGCGCGCTCGCCGTTGGCCGGCGTAGGGGAGGTGGTGACAAGGAGGAGGAGAAGAGGGAAGAAGAAGAAGGTAGAGGTGTTGTTTGGGCTTATAGTGGGCCAAAGCTATGTAACTATTTGGCTTGTGGAAGCCAGATAGAAGCTCCCGGACTGAACTTAGAAAGGAAAAAATTTGTACGGTATGAACTTCATCGTTAGCATCGCTCTATGAAATCGAAAAGGGTTTTATAGAGAACAGCCAAAGAAATCCCCGAAACAGCCATGATAGAATTTCCAAACATATTTGGCATACCACACCAAGTCTCCGCAAATTTCTATAGATTGGATTTTCCACGGATTCCTACCTCTTCTGCAGGAATCAACTATGGTGCGAAAGAATATTTTACCTAACTGACCCACCACCTCTTACCACTATTTTCCGAGATACTCGCTTCATCCCAAAATAATACATAAAATTTACTATGTATCTAACATAATATATACCTAGATGCATATCAAAAGTTATGTATAAAAAATTTAAAAATAATTAGTAATTTGGAACGTAGAAAGTACAAAGGACACCGCATAACGCAAATGTATTTTTTATTAAGAGGTGTGCTCTGTGCTATGTTATAGCACGACAGATGGACCATAAGGCAAAAACTACCCTGCAGCTCTAACATTATCAGTCTTGCATTCCCAACTGGTTTTACATGCTAGAGAAACCAGGCTTAAACATAAAGTAGTGTAAAACACAAAAATTCAAAGTATTAGTGTGTCTGATGGTAAGCCAACCATTGTATATACGAAATAGTTATACACGTCACCTAAAGATAGCCTAACAGGTAACATATCCAAAGGATCAATATAGTACATATTCCAAAATTAATATGGATCCGCATGTGAAAATTTTATTTATTGCATACTCATAGAGGTGCAGCGTTAGCCAAGACTTTGGAGGCAATTTTATAAATCAAATTGCAAAGGCTAATTGGTCGGAAATTGTTTAGTCGTTCAGCTTTAGTGACTTTAGGGATTATTAAAACAATAGTAGTGTCACACAAACCATCCGGAATATCATCACCGCTTCACTTTTGTGCTAGAAAGAGTGAGGTCCCTAGGGAAGAACTGAAGTGAGGGGTTTGTCACCCTTTTAGCAATCCAGTGTGCGCTTGCCTGATAGAAACCCCCAACAAACATTCCATAGCAAACCACCGCTCTAAACGCCAACGATTCTCCCATCCGAATCTTGAGCTGGGTTACGTTTGGCTTGCTGGTCTCCGCGCTCGTCAAAAGAAAAGTGTCCTGCGATGCATAAGAAACTCGCAGCAGATTAGGTGCTCATGAGCTCATCGCCTCATCCGATTAGTACTAAAATCTGAGGTCGCCTTGGAAACGCCTTTGCAGTCAACACCGACTAGTCAAATGCGAAAGGCCTGCGGGGCCGCGCGCGGGTCCGGGCACAAGGGATAACGACGGCGATACGTCAAAGCAAGCACACGGCGCAGCTCAAAGCGGACGCTGGTCGCCGGAATGCTCTCCTAGTCTTCCACGCGCCCACGCGGGGAGGAGGCAGGATAAACGCTGTCCTGTGGCACGCGGTGGTTGGCCTCAACTGGGCCAAGCAACTTGCCTCGCCGACGCCGACTCCGACGTGCCGGCGAGCAAGGCGCGGGCAGACATGGCGGCGCATTGATGGGAGGCAAATGGCTGACCGACCGTCCATAAGCTCGATAGCCATCGTGAAAAGTTCAGCGATGGTCTTTGTCTTCAACCAATTATTATATACTCCGTATATCAATATCAATTATCATTTATCAAGGCATCCAATTCAGGAAAAATAATCTACTATTGAAGCCATGAAGCAGTGCTCAAACCCAGGTGCGCCCATTCAGCTCTGTCACTATATTGCATAGTATAGGATAAAATTTTCAGCTCGAGGGAAAAAAAACATAGGCAACAATTCGCATGGCATAAGCTGTGCCCACGTATAAGAGCATCTTGTTTCGTCAGATGTTTGATAGACCTGTATTTTATTGGTCAACTCCTCAAATTCAACCAATACCATTTCTTCAAGCAAAAGGTCGAAATGCTGAGTCATCTTCGTAATCTTCTTTTATATAAGATCATGCTGGTCTCTATTCCATCGGCACTATTTGGCAGCATTTTATATTCAGCCTGAACATTTCGATAATGCTTTATTTTAAGAGAGTTTCTGTTCCATGAAACTAAAACATGGCTCTGTGATAAAAGGCGGATACAGTCAACTGATTGAGATTGTAAAATGCCTTCCTTTCAGGGAAAAGTCTAGTGATTCCAATCCCAAGGAGGTAAATGGCGCACGAAGATATGACAGCGAAGCACGCGAAATTTTTGTGAACCTCCAGAAGGAAACCGCCATTTTGTAGGGTCAAAAGTATTTCACTTTCCTAGACGACGTAGCCACGGAGTTGACTTCTGCGCTTACCGTTTCAACGGACCGGTGGCCTCAGAAGATGCATACACTTGAGTTCAGAGCACGGGAATTTCCCCTTCCACAGGAACTCCGTATAAAACAATTCAAATGAAAACACATAGAGAAATCCATGTAATCTCAAATCTCAAAGCTAGGTATTTAGAAAAAACAAAACGAATAGTAATTTGGGGATGGAGGGAGTAGTTTGAATCGTTTCCTGTGGAATTGGCATCTTAAAAAATCAAGCATCGCACCGAAAGATGGGCCGAAGCTGATGTCAACAAGCAGTGCTAGATCAACAGGACTGGCGTCATTAGCGGCCGCACCAAATCAGAAGCAATCTGCGAATGAAGTACAGGCTACAGAGCACGAGTCTTTTTTGGACGAGAAAGCGGCCGTCTGTTTCCTAGCTGACCGTATTTTATTGTCAAATCCGTGTCGTCATCAGCGAAGGCTTTAGAGAAGGCACGCATTAAGGGGTGTTTGGCAACACCCTGTTAAAGTTTAACACCTGTCACATCGGATGTTTAGATGCTAATTAGGAGTATTAAACATAGGCTAATTACAAAACTAATTGCACAGATGGAGTATAATTCGCGAGACGAATCTATTAAGCCTAATTAGTCCATGATTTGACAGTGTGGTGCTACAGTAACCATTTGCTAATGATGAATTAATTAGGCTTAATAGATTCGTCTCGCGAATTAGGACAGGGTTCTGCAATTAGTTTTATAATTAGCTCATGTTTAGTCCTCCTAATTAGCATCCGAACATCCGATGTGACACTGTTAAAGTTTAGCACCTCGTATCCAAACACCCCCTTAGTCCATCAGAATCACGCTAGGCAAAAAGCGGTTATCTTCACTTGTTTATCCAGCAGCTCGCATGAGGTGATCACTGTCAGAGTGTATCACCAGCCTTACTCTTCTTTTAGGTCCCTGACAAGCACAAAAAACATGCGTGATTTGGATCAACTCGCCTTCGTCTGTACTTCCAGCAGACGAAATTTGTCCGCAAAATACAAAGATAAAACCGATGATGGATCCTTTAAAATCTAAAATCTAGATCATGTCACATCAAATCTTCGGAGGCTGATTAGGAGGACTAAACATAAGTTAATTATAAAACTAATTACACGGATGGAGGCTAATTCACAAGATGAATTTATTAAGCCTAATGAATTCATGATTAGCACACGTTTACGGTAGCATCACATTATCAAATCACGGACTAATAAGGCTTAATAGATTCGTCTCGCAAATTAGCCTCCATCTAAGTAGTTTTGTAATTAGTCTATATTTAATACTCCTAATTAGTATCTAAACATTCGATGTGAAAGCTATTTTAATCCGGACTAAAGAACCAAACACCCCTCGATAATCGATAAAAAAGAATCAGTCGGAATCCGACTCAAATTTTCAATTTCAAGAGTCTATCTCAAACAAGAGTTTCAGAAAACAAAATCTTCCTTACGATGGCAACTCTACGTTCCGTGTTCCAAACGTGCTCCTCTGGTATATTTTGCCAAATATAAAACTTCCTAAAAAATCCATGCCCTTTTATATTCGTACGTATTCAGATCCTTCCATTCCCAGGCTTCCCCTGCTTCCTCCCTCTTTCCTTGGCTTCATCCCATCTCCATCCTCTCCACGCGCTCTTAAACCCGCGGCAGCCATCGCCAGAGACTCTCCAAGTCCAAGAATCCATCCCAAGACCACCGAAATGGAGCTGAGGATGGCTCCAGCCTCGCCGCCAACGCCGCCGCCCGCGATGGACTTCCGGCTCGACAGCGCGGCCACGAGCCCGTACGCCACGGCGCCGTCCAGCCCAAGGGGGCGTCTCGTCCGGGACGAGGGAACGGCGGGCGGGTTGTTCTTGACGGCGCCGCCGTCGCCGAACCCGTTCGACCTCCTGCCACCGGCCACCCCGCGCCTCACCGGCGCCAACCCGTTCGACCTCTTCCAGCACTTCACCAGCGCGCCCGCCAGCCCACGGCGCGCCGCGGCCATATACGCGCACTTCGCTGAGGGGAACGGTGGGGATGGCGAGGAAGACGACGACGGCGACGAGGAGTTCCAGCCGCGCGGGTCGTACGCCACGGGCGGCTCGTCCGTGCCGTTCGACTGGGAGGAGAGGCCGGGGACGCCGAAGAGGGGGCTCGGCGGTGGCGCGGCCGCGAACGAGGCGGCGTGGGACACGGACTTCGAGTTCGGCACGATCGCCGACAAGGCCGCGCCGGCGGAGACGCTGACGACGGCCGACGAGCTCTTCGAGGAGGGGAAAATCAGGCCTCTGAAGCCGCGGCTCAAGACGGCCGAGGAGCCCAAGGTTCGCCCACTGAAGCCGCCGCCGGGGCTGCTCGACGGCGGGAGCGTCGCGTCATCGCCGCGGTCGCCGATGGCGAGGGGCGGCATGCGGTCCCCGCGGCGGCGGAGCAGAGTCGGCTCCGGTGTGGACTTCGACCCGTTCGCCGCCGCGCTGCTGGAGGCGACCAAGGCGCCCTCCCCGCTCGGCGGCAAAGAAGCCAACGGCGGCGTCGCCCCAGGCTCGCCGCCCAAGAAACTTGCCACGCGTCCCGCGTCGAGGAGCACCGGGTGGAGGAGGTGGCGGCTCAGCGACCTCCTCCTGTTCCGGAGCTCGTCCGACGGCGCCGGTGCCAACAACAAGCAGGAACCGATCTTCAAGCCGGCGCAACAGTTCGACGCGCCCGTCAAGAAGGCGTTCGCTCAGCCGGCGATGACGATCAAAGCCGGCGGCAAAGGCGACGACATGGGCAAGGCCAATAAGCACGGTAACAGGAGCGCGGCCGCGGCGGCGGAGAGCGTCGCTGGGTGCGCACGGCTGAGCCCGCTGCAGCGGCTGGCCAAAGGGCTCGGCTCGTACTCGTGGCACTACGGCCGCGGCATGGCGGCGCCGGCGACCAAGGGTTGAAAAATCCGAGTCGTCGGCCGTGTTGCTTTGCCCGGTTCTTGTCCATAAAAGACGCCATTTTTTCTCTTTTATTTTCTTTTCTTCTTTTTGCATATGTGAAACCATGTACAAGTGCATTTTGCCGCCATGACTGTTCTTGGCGTTGGTTTCTCTCTCTTTGTGGAGCTTGACTATACTGTCGTGTCCTATCTGCAGAAGAGATCATACAATGATGCCGGAATATTTGTTAATTCTTATGGGTTAATGTGCTCTTGATCATTGGCATGGCCAAGTTTTTTTCCTCAAAACTTGTGATAAAGTTAGATTCTGCCTACAAAAAAGTGCTTCAATTATCAAAATGTAGCGTGCCTAGCATCATGAAGGTTGCATACAAAAACTACAGTAGCTGCTCCGCTATGTAGGTGTTTCTTTCATCACGGGTCGACTTGGGTTTCTCACTACAGCAAAAAAGAAGTCGTGCTACCTTATCGATATGGAACGTTCTGTGTGTATTGGAGGCTATGGACAAGGAGGCAACAATGGAGTCCATTTCTAAGAACACGAATAGTATGGTTTTGCTCTCCCCATTTTTTTCGGGTTTTTCGAGGAACTCCAATTTCTTAAACATTATTTAGTAAATACGGCTAGTTCCATCATTGATGCTGGATTTCGAATGAGAATCAGAATCCTGCGCACTTATCTCCACTGCCATTCCTTTTAAAGGTGCTTCCACCGAAATTCGTTTCCTCTTACCAAAGGAAAGGAGTACACACGGCACACCTTAGTAGTGCTCAGTGGCAGTGCTTAGTGTTGACCCATGTGAGTTTGTGGCCAGCAGTGGCCTCTATCCTCCTGTCTCGTCAGTTATATGAATACAGTACAAAAAAGTTTAGCGTGCCAAAAAACCACTAGTTTAGTGCCCTCCCTGAACCATCAGTTTCCAAATCTAAGGTTCCATTGGCATCCTTTCATTTTAAAGGGATTAGAATCTAGGTTATTTGTCTTGGAACTTGCATTCCGCAACTTTTTGAAATTTAGATATAAAACTATCTTAAATTTATGGGGTGGGAGATAGAAATTGATTCTATAGATCCTTATGCAATGTTTCTAATGTGCAACTTATAGCACGTTCTTCGACTCGTTTCCCTATAGCGTGCATGATTCTAATGTATAGCGTGCATGATTCTAATGTGCAACTTATAGCACGTTCTTCGACTCGTTTCCCTATAGCAAAAGTGCAATACATAAGTATCTCTCCCGTATGATCAACAATAATATACAAATATATTCCACATAAAAGTATATTAACTTAATTAATTTATGTCTAAATTATGATTATTAGAATGAAATTCAATTTCAAAGATTCAAATGGATTCAAATGGGGCCTAAAAATTTTATGTTCCATCACAGTTTCGTAATACTCTACTAATGGAGGCTCGAAAGATTAATTTGCTCCTGATGGCTGCTATAGTTTCAGGACAGTGGCAAGAAAAATGCTCCTGAAGAACTTAAAAGGTATCAATACAATTAAATCCATTAAAAAGAGCTATTCCCTATTCGAAAGAAAAAGAAAAGATAAAGAGAAAAGGGATGGTGCCCTTTAGATGTACTCGTCTGAACACCTTTGCTCCGTACAAGGACATGCAACCAACGCAATGGGCAAATAAATGGCAGATATCTACCATTTTCTGCACTACATATGTGATGATCCAAAGGGAAGATTATCCTCGGCTGATCGTCAGTGACAATCATTAACTGGGCTCCCACAAGATACATTTTTCATGTGTTATGATCCAAAGGGAAGATGTCGGCATAATCATTTAGTTGTTCTTAGGATGGAATTTTATCCCTTTTGTTTTGTTGTATAGATGTATCGGTTGTAGCCATTGGTAGTGCCAGTCGTATCCTGGTCGGCGGCTTGCTGCGAGCACGTCTGCGTAGGTCCGAATTAGCAGACAGAAAACTAATGCCTATCTTCTTCAACTTTTCCTGTTATTTTTAAACCAACAAAATTGGAAGCTTGTAGTGGCGCTTTAGTGCTACTCATGTCGTCGCTAGTGGTGTCTGAATTGGCTTAAGCAGGCCGCTCTTTGTTTCCTTGCCCTACAGGTCATCGGCATCAATCGTAACCCCAAGAAAAAGCCCAGGGTTATGGAGTAGGAGTAGGTGAGGAACAGTAACGATCTCTTTTCAAAAAAAAAAAAAAAAAAAAACAGTGACGAGCAAGTACAGCACGTGAGTACGTTACTGGTTCCAGTTGATGTAATAGCTGAATCTCTGTTTTGCATCCACAGTTAGCAGGCCCTCTGCGCCTCCTATCTGGAGGATTTTACCTTTCGGTAGTTTTGTCTGGGTTAAAAAACGACTTGAACTATGTTTGTAATTTCGTTGCTTTTGTAATGAAATTCGGGCGGAGCTTTAATGGAAAAAAAAAGAGAGGAGAGAATGCCGTCGGTCGTGTTCACTTGAGGCCCCACCTCGTCGACGCCTCAACGGTGACATTCTTGATCCGCCTGTAAGCACAGTTTTATATAAGCAAATACGTGAATTTGATCCCGACAACTCTGATCGCCGGTCCTACTTCGTTCTACAGCCAGCCATTTTGTTTGTTGAATTGCTTGTTTATCGGGTCCGTGGGCCTGTGGCCAGCAGCGTGGTAGTAGGAGGCGAGCAGCTGCCGTTCTACGGCCCCAGCCCGCGCGTGCTTATTTTGACCGGACCAGTCGGATCGATCCCTCCTTCGGTGCCGCACGGCGCCGCGCCACCGTTTCGCCGGTCAAACGCGACGTGACGTGACGTGCCGGGCCCACGCGAGCCACGCGCGGAATCGTTTTTTTTTTGGTTGCCCCCGGCGAATAAAGCGGCCGCGTACGTGCGCGGCTGCCGTGCGACCCGAGTACCCGACCCTCGCGCATCATCGAATCGAACGTGCCCATCATCTTTTCTTCTTCTTCAGAGAAAAAGAGGAGAAAGGACGATCCACACGTAGATCGAATCAAACACGCACGGGAACTTCTCGGCGACACGTCCGAAGCCGGGCTTTGGAGCGCCAATTCTTGGTTGGGCTTGCGGCGGCACCGGCGGCCGTGACCTGCCTCGCCCCGTGTAATCGGCGTTGAGGCGAGACCGTGAGAGATACGGGGTGGGTGGCTGGGTGCCACTGCCACCGTGACAGGGTTGGTGGGTGACCGGTGGCAGTCCATCCATGCTCGCGCCGTCAGGACGGGGCTCGATCGATGGCTCGGTTTCGTTCAACTCCCGCGGGGGCGTTAGTGCGTTACGTGTCCGGCTGCCTCGGCCTTGCCGACCAGACGCCTGGACGGGGAGGCCGGCGCGTACGCGGCTTGGCCAGCGGAGGCCGGAGCTGGTTGACTACTTGACTTGTGCTCGTGCCGCTGTGCCTGTGCGTGGTGGAGTTGCGAACTCGCGGGTATGGATGATAACAGGCACATTACTCGCGGGCAGAGGATTTACAGACCCGCGTCCGCAAGATAAATCTTGTACCCGTGCCTGCGCCCACCGCACATCACGAGCAAGAAGTTGTGCCTGCACCCATCACCCGCAAGACAGTCTACCCGTGGGCACACCCGTGCCCACTAGGCAACCAGCACCTCTGGCTCCAGTGGCGTTGGGCGGAACCGGGCGTCGAGCGGCGGAGCAAGGGCGGGTGGCGGGAAGTGGCGGGGAGCGAGGGCGGGCGGCGGAGAGGTGGTGGCGGGGAGGTGGGCGGGCGGAGAGGTTGCGATAGGGAGCGAGGGCGGCCGGCGGCTGGCGGTGAGCGACCGAGCGAGGGTGGGCGGCGGGGGGTGGCGGCAGCTGCCTGGTGTGTGGGGGTGGGGTGCAGGCGCGCGGCTGGGAGGATTGGAGGAATGAAGGAGAAAATCCTATAAATTGATTATATAGTTGTATATGGGGTTTGCATGTTAGGCACTATGTAGCGGGTTCGCGGGTACGGGTAGGATATTTTTATGCCCGTTAATTTTTTGCCCGCGGGCACAAACTCAAACACGCATCTGTGCCTTTGGGCACAAAATAGAACCAGTATCCTCACCCTACCGGATTTTTTCCCACGGGTACGCGGGTAATTTGTGACCGTTGCCATCTATACTTGCGGGTGAGAGACGAGTTGACCCCCAGCCGGGCCAGCACGGCGGATTTGAGTCGTTCGCTCCCGGCCGCTCCGCTAGCTGAGGCCAGGAACCAGGAAACGGATGCCTGGACTGCAGGCAGCTCGGTGCTTTCACCTTGGTCACTGTCAACGGGGTAAGTGTGGGCGACGGTAGACGACGACTGTTCAGTGCAAGCCCACGACGTTTTCGTTTCCCTCCCCCACGGCCGAGCAGATTTCCTCCAGAACTTTTCCAGCGTTGCAGACCGGTTTTGCAGATCCGATCCTCATACGACACAAAGTACTTGTTTTCAGAGTAAAATGAGACCAAGCACAGAAAACTGAACGAGTCCAAAACACTAAACCAGAGAGAGCTGCCATGGCCAACTCCTCGGCGCGTCCTGCTTCAGATCTGAAACACAGAACACACTATCCACCATCCCGAAAACGGTCACTGCCATGTCTCGTTACGAGCATATGCATCCGCGAAAAATAATATGCGTTCATATTCTTTTACATCTGCAAACGGTCAGGAACACATGGTTGGCACAAAATGCAAACGGGTTGTTTCTGTAAGACCCTGCCCGTTCTTTCTCAGAACACCATTTGTCAATATTTCTTACAACATCAGGCAGTGCAATCGTTTGGCGGGGAGAGTAGCCTGGCAAGGATGATCACCTTAGTAAGTTCTGTATAATCCCATCAGCGGCTTCTCTCTATCCTCTACTCTCTTTCTCGCAGCCTCTCGGGCTTTGAGGGCTGCTTCCTCCTCCTTGGAGATCACCTTGGGCTTGCCATCCTCTCTCTTCCTCTTGTTAACAGCAACAGCAGATGGAGCAGGAGTGCCCTTGGTAGGTCTCATCGGGTTCAATGGCTTTGTGACAACCCTACCTGGAGCTGGACCTCCTTTAATAGCTGGAACAGCTGTTTCCGCAGCAGGAGGAGCTTTTGTTTGTGAAGTTGAGGATTGACCAACGTCTGTTTTGGAAGTTTGCACAGATTTGTAGGCCTCTTCTTGAGTAACCCATTTCCCTGCCAATTTTTGAAAAAAAAAACATCAAGGTAAGTGCCACAAAAACAGCTTTGGAGAAAGACTGGACTAAACCAATTATTCAGATATAATTGCGCATCTGCTTGATAATCACCTAAACCATCAGAATAATAGAAGCCGGAGTTTGAATCATAGTAAAGTCCAGTAGATTTGTCGTAGTAATATCCTGATGTTGAATCAAATACCCATCCTGCACATACCAGATTTAAGGAAACATTACCAAACAGAAAGAGAACATTGATGTAGCCAGTAGCATGACAGTCTATGGAAAGAATGCTTCATGGTTCATATCACTTGGGGCTTGGAAGTATAGTCTAAAAGGCTCTAAGGGGTTGGCTGGCTGTACTGTCAGATTGTCATTAGTATCCAGTGATCTAGTCAGCATATCTGCTAAGGTAGTGATCAAGTCAGCATATCTGCTAAGGTTGGTACATAACGTGAATTCGTGCACATGCAAGGTCAAATATGGAAAAATCGTCAAAGCAACTGAGGTTGAAATGATGTTGTAAAACAGTTTGTAGCACAACAATAGACTTTTGGGGTTGAAATAAGCATTTTATGTCTTCTTCACCGGTAAGGATAAACTTTGCAAGGACAACAGAAAATAGGAAAGCAAGGATATGTTTCTGGGCTAGAAGAAATAAATGTTTGAATGGTTGATTTAATTGCATAAGCTAGAACAACAGAAAGTATGAAAAGAAGGTTTCAGGGCTAGAAGAAATAAGTGTTTGAATGGTCGATTCAATTGTGTAAGCTCTACATCAAACAAGCGGCTTTTATAAACTAACAGTAACATGGCCACTTATCAGGCTACTTCTCAGTTCACCACTGTAAGTCTGGTGATGTGAGCTACAAGAATAAGGAAGATGATGCTAGAATACAAACGACGCATTGAACTAGAGTACTAAAGAATATACTGCATTGTTGATACATAGAAACAGGAAAACCGTACACAACCATCTCCAGGAGCTGCAGAAGTGTCTCCATCCACATTTCTCTGGCTATTCTCCAAATCCTTTTGATAGCTCTTTTTAGCTTTCTGCAGCAAAAAAAAAAGTAGAACATAATCAGGGATGATTCCATAGTTCACAAACCAATTGCAAGGGAAATTACAAAGCACAACAAAAAAGCACAAGGCATGAATATAAAGGCAAAAGGCAACAACCTCATGCTGCATCAATGCAGTAAATAAGGTCTTCTATGTAAAAAGCATTCTAGTTTATGATAGAATGGGGCAATCATATCCATATCACAGATGACATTGGATAAGGATAACATTGAAGCATAAAAAATGTGAATATGAGGACTTACTGCTTCGATCTGCTGAAGGGCTCGGGCAGCTTGCTGCTGTTCCTTGTCCTTTGCATCACTCTCCTTTTGCATCGTCGATAATCTTTTGGTGACATTGTCCTTGTGACGCTTACCAAGTTCATGTGTTCTGATGCTGAAGGGATTGTTAGCTATAAAAATCTTGCAGAAGTCGCACCATTTGTTTCCTTGGCTCACCCAATACTGAAACAAGGCAGGTAAAGGAGAAGTCATTATTCAAAATCCTAACTTGCACAACTTGATGTTCTCAGTAATCGCAGAGTTTAACAACATAACAGTCAGAAGATTCCATACAACATTTTAAAGAGCCAAAGAAACTTGTTATTCCTTTTTACCAGCGCTAAGCATTATATCTTCTAATACTATCATTTACTCAGAATGAGACTACAATTTCGGCACAATGCATTGGTGTTCTCATTGTCTAGCATCCACTTAAAATCACTACAAAGCAAATCACAATTGAAAACAAATAATTGAGCAGCGGGTAACATCCGCCAAAACAATAAGACCTAGCTGGCAATTCTGTCCCAAACAGCAAACCTAAGATGCGTGAGGTACCCCACATCATAACCCCATCAAAGGGCCGTAATCTCTGCAGTTCTGCCTCACGAAGCCATATACTTTCTACTCTACTGTGGCATTGGACAGTGCCAAAGCATCCCCAGGCACAAGCACGCGCAGCTAACCCTAATCTGCAGAGAACCCAGGGACACGAAGCAACCACGCGAGGTCCAAGCTAGTACCACCCAGCCCCGCAAAAGTTTGCCTCCCTGTGGCGGCGGCGCAGATCGCCTAATGACCCCAAACAACGCCGCGATTTCGCTCGAATCGGATCGGAGATCACGGGGAATTTGACGCGGCCTCGAACATCGTGGGAAGCAGGGAAGGGGGAGTACCTCCGTCATGGCGGCGGGCAGGGGATCCGCGCGAAGGGGATACGAAGCTCCGCCACTGGCAGCGGGAGATCACCGGCTCAGCCGAGCAGGGCGCGGATTGGCGCGGCTCGTGGGGGGCGGCGCGGCAGCCGTCAGGAGAGGTGCGTCCGAGGAGGTTATTTCTGCGGACGTGGGGACGGGCAAAAGGGGGCAAGAGCAACTCCAAGACACTCCTTTAAAATTACCCAAAAATTTGAGGGAAAAAAACTCACCAAAATCTTATTTAAAGGAAAAAAAAAACTCACCCTAACGGCTCCCACATCCTTCCTGTAAAAAATACGTGGAAGCGAAAAACACCTCCGTCGCCTCGCATATACGCGAGAAACCGATCCTTCCCCAATCCACTGCGTTCGGGACCACCCCTCCATTGCGTCGCAGAACTTCGACGGATGGTGGACGGCGTGCGGAGCCCCTTCTATGTCGGAGCTGAGCGGCCGAGCTTGAGGGGCGTGCTCGCCGGGTGAGCCGAGCTTTGCTGGGGGCCGCGTCGCCGGCCGGGCAAGCTAGGATCCGCCGCTAGCCAGGCGAGCAGGAGCTCTTTCGCGGGGGCGCGCCGTCGGTCGGGCTGTTAGAGTCCGCCGTCGGCCGGGCAAGCAGGAGCTCCTCCGCGCGCGAGAGGGGGGGGGTCACTGGCCGGGCGAGTATGGGCGTCGATTGAGAGAGATCCTAGCGAGAGGATAATAATGCAGGCGAAATAAAAAGAAAGCCATGGGGAATGACAGGCGGGAGGCACCCGTGTTGCCGACGGAGGAGGCCACCTTGCTCGCCGAGGTGCTCTGAGGTGCCACGTCGTAGCTGAGAGCTCCTACCTTGACCGCTGATTTTCGTGGTTCACGTGCTGATGTGGCTAGTTTTGAAATATTGGGAAGTTTATTATTGGGGATCTGTTGTGGGATGATATGATTTTGGGAGAAAATTTTTAGTAGAGTTCTTTTGGGAAAGATTTTTTTTTGACTCCTAGAGTTGCTCTAAGAAAGATTTTAGAATTATACCTACATATTTGTTATTGATACGAGGATTAATCTACACTTTTGCTATTTTTCTAATGTGACGAGCTATGTCCTCACTCTAGCATGAACCGAGCATGACAAATGACCATTGCCCTTGCTTTCCTCCTGTTAGCCATCCATTCTACCTTCTCCAGCCACTTACGTGTGGGACTCACATGTCAGGATCATCCTCAACCTCCTGTCACATCCTCCCGTGCGTACGCCGCTGCAGCACTCCAACATATCCTCGGTCGCCGCGCTCCGGTAGGCCCCGCGCGTCCGTCCCCTGCGCCGTCCGCCACAGCCGCCCTCCAGCCCAGCCCCGCGAGTGCGCCGTCCGTTGCTACCGCGCTCCGGCGGCCCCGCGCGTTCAGCCCCGTGCATCGTCGGCCGCTGTCCTCCAGTCCGGCCACGCGCAAGCGCCGTGACGCCGTCCACCGCCTCCACTGCCTCCCTCCGGTTCGGCACTTATGGTATAGCTTTGCTTCGTTGGGAACAAAGCACGGAGGAGAGAGATGAGCTACCGCCACTTTCTTTTTTCAACAGAAATTGTCAAATTGGAGTAGGGAAAATTAATTAGATGGAGGTGCACGAGCCGACCCGATCTTCCATGCTGTCTACGGGAGCCGCCACCAGATGACCAGATGTCCATCGCCCCTCCCCAGGTATGGCACTGTCGCTGCCCGAGGCCAGAGCCGCACCCCCAGGTTCCTCGACCGCCGCCACCTCGTGCACCGTCTGCCCCCAGTCCGCCCCCGCGCTTGTTGTTCGCCTCCGCCACACTCCGGCCGGCCCCGCAACAAGCTGACCTGCCACCGGGCAGTGAGGAGGAAAGGAGCTGCGGGAGGTTGGAGATGATCTTGACGTGTGGGTCCCACACGTAAGCGGCAGGAGAAGCGCCGGGAGTAAAAGGATAAGACCAGGGGCACGGGAGTCATTTCGTGTCACGAATCCAGCGTGGATGGGTGACTTGGCGCTCCACGTCGGACAAAATGACAAATTTGTTGCTACTTCTCTCCGGTAGCAAATACGTGGGCGGTGTCAGCAGGTTGCACTAATTCCTGCAGCAACCGTATGCCCGCCTCTCGCGAATGCGTGAAGCGTTCGATGTTCATGGACCGAAGCAAGAAGGGATTCCAATCAGAGACGCAGAGTTGAATATTTTAAGACTCACTTCACTTACCAGTGAGCAGGAGCACACTGAGTTCCACCGCTCCGCCGCGCAATCTCTCTTCATCCACGCTCGCGAGCTTTCCCCCGCCGCTCGCAACCTGACTGCGGGTCCGCGGCGATGCATCCCCAGGAGGCCTCAGGCGCCGCCGAGAAGGCGATCGCGCCGTACGGGTCCTGGGCGTCGCCGATCACCGCCGCCGCCGTCTCCGCCGCCGGGCGGACCGTCGAGGGGCTCGCCGTCGCCGGCGACGGCCGTCTCGTCTGGGTCGAGAAGCGCCCGGAGCAAGGAGGGTACGCGAAACCATCCACGGCACGCGCTCCCATTTTTTCTCCTTTCTTTTTTGCCGCGCCCAAATCTTGTAAGAACCCGTCGTGTCCGGTGAGTTTATCTGAACTCTGAAGCTTGTTGCTATTTCGTCAGGGCCTCGGTTCTTGTGAGGGAGGCGGCGGAACCGCGCCGTCAAGCGCTGGACGTGACGCCGCAGGGATTCGCGGTGCGGACTCTCGCCCAGGAGTACGGCGGTGGATCTGGGGCATTCGCCGTGCAAGGGGACACCGTCGTGTTCTCTAACTACACCGACCAGCGTCTCTACAGGCAAACCATGGGAGGTACGGAGTTCAGGCTTAGCTATTGCCATGGACCATGGTCACTCGCTTGTGTGGTTACTAGTTACCAACTTACCGTCGAGATGCATTATCTCAACAACGTACGCCGCCCCTAAACATTTAACGCTAATCTCCTTGATATGCATCATGTGGACTCCTAATTGTACTTTTAGCAATCAGTTCACATCAATGTTGGGATATCCATGCTCTAGGCGTTCAAAGGACACATTGGAGTACTGAAAGTAACTTAGGGGGTGTTTGGATCCTGGAGCTAAAGTTTAGTCCGTGTCACATCGAATATTCGGATGCTAATTAGGAGGACTAAACATGAGCTAATTACAAAACTAGTTGCAGAACCCCTAGGCTAAATCGCGAGACGAATCTATTAAGCCTAATTAATCCATCATTAGCGAATGTTTACTGTAGCACCATATTGTCAAATCATGGACTAATTAGGCTTAATAGATTCGTCTCGCGTTTTAGCCTAGGGATTGTGAAATTGATTTTGTAATTAGCCTATGTTTAATACTCCTAATTAGTGTCCAAACATTCGATGTGACAGGGGCTAAAGTTTAGCCCGGGGATCAAACACCCCCTTAGCTTTTGTTCCGTTTTTGAACCGTAACCTAACTTTGAGTTTCCTTATATTGGTTATACAAACACCGGGTTGTCTCTTTATAGCGCTTCTTCGACCTCTTATGTACTCCCTCCGTCCAGCAATTTAAGGCATATTGTGTTTTCAAAAAGTCAAAGTTTGCAAATTTTTACCAACAATTAGTCAAATTATATGCATGTTTAGTGTACAAAAGTTGCATCAACAGGTTCATATTTGAATTACTTTAAAAAATAGTGTAACTGTGTCAGAGAAATCAATGGTCAAAAATTACTTTGAAGACATTCTCGTTTTAAAAGATGCCTTAGTACATGGTTGGATGGAGGGAGTAATATATATAAAAAAATAGTTGTAACTGATCTAACAGAATATTTTACTTGTTGGGTTTACCTGTTTCAGATAGCTCGCCACTACCGCTGACACCAGATTATGCCGGATCAGAAGTCCGCTATGCAGATGGTGTCTTTGATCCTCACTTCCATCGTTATGTAACTATAATGGAAGGTGATTAGAAGCTATTTCCTGTACCGTGTCAATTGTGCTACCTACAGATTTTCACTTGGTATTAAGAACAATCCAATTTGACTGTAGATCATCGCGACAGTAGCTCAGATCCCGTCACAATCACAACCATTGCTGCTGTAAAAATAAGTGATCGAGATGTTAATGGTAACGAGCCCTTTCGTTCATGTACCTAGTGCAGTAAGTTGTGCTTAAGTTCTTTTGGACTATTTGTGAAAAAGTTTTCAATTTCTGCCTCAGAACCAACCATACTGGTCAGTGGCAATGACTTTTATGCCTTCCCACGCATCGATCCATCTGAAAAACGTATGGCATGGATCGAATGGAGTAACCCGAACATGTCATGGGATAAATCACAACTATGGGTTGGATATTTCTCTGAAAAAGGGTAATGTCTACATGCTTTGTGTTTTGCAGTTCTTGCTGAAAGAAATAAATGTTCTACTCTACAGGCTAAGGAATTTTTTGGTCCTTTCTCATTGTATATTTGTGAATGAGCATGAAATCGTTCATACCTACTAGCAAAATCTGCAGCACAAGCCCGCATTTTATACCACTGTATACTTATTTTTAGGGGAACAACTCAATACTTACAGACAATTCACAGCAAGTGCTGATCTGCTTGAGATTGTATTTACATATTTTAAGTTGATGTGCTATTTGGAACATAGGTTGTTGGTTGCAGTTCCTTTTTTTCCCCTGAACAAAACAGACTGCGCCTGAGAGGCCTTCTACCCAGGTGCTTGCAGGTCATGTGAGTACCTCCCTAAAGGGTTCGGTACTCCCCTCTCTTAAGGCATAGTGAGGGACTTCTTCTCCCCGTGGTCAAGGTTGTTTTAACAAAAAAAGAGCAATGCTTGAGTTGCATTGTGCTTTAAGTATGCATCAACACGGCATAGTTTTTCTTCCAAGCTTTACACATTTATTGCCATTTATTATCTGCAGAGAAGTGCATAACCGAATTTGCATTGCTGGTGGAGACCCAGCATTGGTAGAATCTCCTACTGAACCCAAGTGGTCCGCAAAAGGTATGTGTTTTGAATGTAATGATTAATGCTTTTACTTGCGAATTAATTTTTTTCCGCATGAATAGTTTTCTTTCTACATGTCAAAATTATTCAATAGGTTTAAATTCACTAAAAATCTTGTTAATTGAATCAATTTTTTCTTTAGGGGAGCTTTTCTTCATAACAGATCGGCAGAGTGGATTTTGGAATATCTATAAATGGGTATAATTTTCTGACACTTGCACCTTTTTCTATTCAGTTGCCTAGTGATCTGGTTGTGTTCATACTTCCGACGTTGCTGAACTATGTAATTAGAGAATGGAATGGGGCATACTGTCTGTATTGTTCCAGTGACCGTCTTATAACTAATCTTTTCTATATTTATTTCTGGCAAATGTTCAGTCTCTATTTCTTCTGTTTTTAACAAATTATAACCTTTTACATAATATGTGCCTTTCCACAGAAACAATTATGATAAACCACTTGCATATTGACTATTGAGTTATTTTGTCAACTCCATCACGTAGGTTAGTAGTAACACTTTCATTGATAGCCTAATACTAAGATGCTCTCAACTTGGAGGGTTGTAATTGCACATAAATTATATAAATATCTGAACTTTTTTTGCTGGAAAAATCTTGCTTTCTTGCTATTGGTACAGGATGAGCAGAGCAATGTGGTAATTCAATTGTATGCTTTGGATGCTGAATTCTCAAAACCAATGTGGGTTTTTGGTGCCAGCTCCTATGCTTTCCTGGGAAAAGATGACTCGAGTCTCAAAATCATTTGCTGTTACAGGTTTTCACATTTCGTGTGTTTGTTATATTTGTAGGTGAATTTTTTGTATGTATTTCATAAGAGTAAGCATGCTTGTTTGTTCCCAGACAAAATGGAAGATCATATGTTGGGGTGCTTGACCCTGGTTCAGGGTCCTTTTCAACACTTGACATTCCCTTCTCTTCTGTAACTAACATAGTAAGTACAAAAGTCTGATGAGCTGCCTTAAAAACTAGTTGAAGACCTACTGTGATGTAATATATCGTACTGCTAGATTACGTTCTTAGTCCTTAAATTTGTTAACATGGTGACTCTTTAATTCGAATCATGATAATTTTCCAGGTTTCAGGAGATGAATGCTTCTATATTGAAGGTGCATCTGCTAATCTTCCAGAATCAATAGCAAAGGTTTGACTATCTTAATTTACTGATTGTCTCATGCCAAGTATTGGAACTGAAATTCTGCACCATCATTCTCTTTGTGCCAGGTAACTCTGGATGAAAAGAGGACAGTGACTGCTGATTTCTCTCTAGTTTGGTCCTCCTCAGAGGATGTAACAAAACATAAATCCTATTTTAGCGTGCCTGAATTTATCAAGTTTCCTACTGTAATTCCTGGACAGCATGCATATGCTTATTTCTATGCTCCTTATAATCATAGTTTCCAAGGTTCATCCGATGAAAAGCCTCCATTATTGGTCAGGACTCATGGTACAGTTCTTGTCCTTTTCTTTAAGATTCCAAAAGCACATCAACGGCTGTTTCCTGTATTAGTTTGTGTGCTTTTTTTACGTTTTCATTGATTATATTGTAGCAGAACCTTTCAGCAAATGATGTTCAATTTCATTTCATATTTTCTAGTATAATTTGAAAGAGAAGTTTCTGTGTTCTATCTATTTACACATAATGTCAGTGCTCTGATGGAATTATGGTGATAAAAACCATTCAATGATTCTAACTGACTTGATTTACCACTTACCAAATTACAAGGGTAGTGAAATAAATCTTTTTTGTCCAGTTGCTTAATAAAGCAGCACTGTAATCCTTTTACATCACTGCAATTGTTTAGGTGGACCTACCGAAGAAGCACGTGGGGTTCTGGATCTTAATGTGCAGTACTGGACGAGCAGAGGATGGGCACTAGTTGATGTCAACTATGGGGGAAGCTCAGGTATTTTGTTCTCTCTAGGCTCAGCTAAACTCTTGACAAAGAACCCTGCATTCTTCCTACATGCAAATCTGATGCATTAATTATTCAAAATGATGCATTGCCATCCTGAGCTCAGAACATGATTTACATCCTCTTATTTACGAGCACCTTATCCTATTTGCTATTAAAGATTTTGGTGGTGAATCTGCTGGTGATTGTCCATTTCCTTCTTGTTTCTTCTCTTTCTTGAAGGCTATGGGAGAGAATATCGAGAGAGGCTTTTAGGGCAATGGGGTGTTGTTGATGTCAATGATTGCTGTAGTTGTGCTACATTCCTGGTATGGCTTGTTTGGACTGACAAACCCTTTTCGTAATTCATGTACAGGCTGTAATCTACATTTACAGTGGGTACTAAGAAAATATGAATTGATATATGCTTACATGGTTACACCATGCTGATTATTAAGGTGGAAACTGGAAGAGTAGATGGGAAACGGCTTTGCATAACTGGAGAATCTGCTGGTGGATTCACAACTTTAGCTTGCCTTGCTTTCAGACAGACATTCAAGGCTGGTTGTTCTTTATACGGGGCAAGTTTCCATTGCCATTTTTCTCCCATTTGGCTGCAGCTTAATCCAACTATACTTATTCATGTGGGGTTGTGCTGTGTTTATACGCAGATTGCTGACTTAACTTCATTGAGGGCAAGTTCGCACAAGTTCGAGGCGTGCTACACTGATAACCTTGTTGGTATGGAATTTTGCACTCGTCTATATTTTAAGGTGGCTATCCAAATTCTTTTCGTGGCTGTATTGACGCCATCACTTTGCCTTCAATATTCCAGGGAACAAACAGGCTTACTTTGAGAGAGCACCAATAAACTTTGTTGACAAATTTACGTGCCCACTGATTTTGTTTCATGGATTGGAAGACACGGTAAGGCTATAATACTTGAACTTACCTAGTTGATTGAGGATATGCTAACCCAAATCGATTTTCATAATATGTCTGAAAATCCCTAACTATTTAATATCATTTCTGTAGTTTATTTTTTATATTTCACTAATCATCAGGGGTATGGGAACATACGCTTAACACAACATCTATCTAGTGATGAATTAAATCAAACTATTAATCGTTGATGAGGGAATAAATGAACTGCTCGGGATGACTTCCCAGTGTGTTGTCTTTCCCATTGTTACCATGCAAGTGTTTAAGCTATTCGATTTGGGTTCTGCTCTCTTTACCAACTTCAATTATCCGCAGGTTGTGCAACCAGATCAGACAACGAAAATATACAGGGCCATAAAGGACAAAGGCCTTCCCGTTGCTTTAGTTGAGTATGAAGGGGAACCACATGGTTTTCGCAAGGTCTAACGATTACTCTCTGCTTTTCTATCTCTTTAGTCCTTATACACCGAACCTACGTGTCACATTCATTATGGGCAGTAAAATACTGAAGTTCTGTACTAGCTTTGCTATTTAGTGTACTATAAAAGGTCACTATCCGTTGCTGTTCTCTATCAAGGTTTTTTTGATGAAATGTTCTCTATCAAGTTAGCATTTTAATTAGTAGGACACAGTTGAATTTGTACTCTGCAACTGCGGATGGCTCATACCTGACGTGCGTTCCTTTGAACAGGCTGAGAACATCAAATTCACCTTGGAGCAGGAGATGATGTTCTTCGCAAGATTAGTGGGGAAGTTCAAGGTGGCTGATGACATAACACCAATCAAGATTGAAAACTTTGATTAGTCCTTTGCAAACGTTTTAAACAGCAGCAATCTGCGTACTGTGTAATAATCCACTGCTCAACTACAAGGCAGCTTGTGGAGCAAGTGTCCTTCCTAGCTGCGCGTGTGCCTACGTATACGAGCAGTAATGGAAGCAAAGCTTTGCGTAGCTTTTCCCTGATGTTGGTTTGTTAATTTTTCATGTTCCACGATTTGTTGGCATGCGAACAGAGAAACATCTCTATTTAACTGTGATTTAGTTTTGCTAACGTGAGTTGGCTGTGATTCGTGGACTGCTTTGGGATGGAATTTGAAAGGCTGTTGAAAACACTACAAAACCCTCTGGAGTTCCTTTTAGACACTTCTATTCCAAACAGGCCAGTAATTGCTTCGAGATATTGTGATAGGTTGCTAGCACATAAGAAGTCTGGTATATCCTGTCATTAGAAGTCCGTGAAGCTCATCAGCAAACAGTGGGCTGTTTGGAATAAAAAGATAGAATTCGACATGAAATGAAATGGTTCGATTTCTGCTGTTTTTTCAAACCGATTTCTGCTGGATTTGAGAGAAATTCCACATGCTTGTGTAGTTTGAGTCAACAGATAACTCTGGATGAGCTCATGAGCATGAGCTTGCAGTCCTGCACCTGCACCAAAACCCCACACAAAAACCTTAGGGCCTGTTTGGCAACCATGTGTTAAAATTTAACACCTGTCACATCGGATGTTTGGATGCTAATTAGAAGTATTAAACATAGACTAATTACAAAACTAATTGCACAGATGGAGTGTAATTCACGAGACGAATCTATTAAGCCTAATTAGTCCATGATTTGACAATGTGGTGCTACAGTAACCAATTGCTAATGATGGATTAATTAGGCTTAATAGATTCGTCTCGCGAATTAGCACAGGGTTCTGCAATTAGTTTTATAATTAGCTCATGTTTAGTTCTCCTAATTAGCATCCGAACATCCGATGTGACACTGTTAAAGTTTAACACCTCGTATCCAAACACCCCCTTATAAAACAGAGCCCGCACCCCGCAAATGGCGACACGCCTCGCCTCCATCTTCTCGACCGCTCGCGGCCCCGCTTCCGCCCCGGCCCACCTCCTCCACCGCGCACTCCCCCGCGCACTCCCCCGCTTCCGCCACCGGCGAGCCTGCCCCTCGCCGCCCCGCATGTCCTCCACCTCCTCGGCCGCCTCCCCCGCGCCGCCCGCCACGGCGGCGGCCGGCGGCGACAAGCCCGCGGCGGCGCCGTACGGGTCCTGGAGGTCGCCCATTACCGCCGACGTCGTCTCTGGCGCCGACAGGCGCCTCGGAGGGATCGCCCTTGCTGGGGATGGACGCCTCCTCTGGATCGAGGGCCGCCCCGAGGAGAAAGGGTAACTGACATCCGCCTCCGAGTTTTAGTGTCCAAGGCGTTGATGTTTGGGAGCGATGGTGTTTCTGAAATTTTTTATGGTGCTAACTTGTTTCTGATTAAACCCCAACCTGCTTAAGTGGCCTATCCAACTTGCTTGTGAGTAATAGGCTTTTTTTTAATTGTGTGAGTAAGGCTTTATAGTTGTTGCTGTATATTTTGTTTAAACCAATAAATCCCGTGCAACATGAAAAATGCTCTGCATTTGTGCTTCACAGCTTTGAGCGACTGAGATGTTGGATGTATTGCACATGGTTGATAATTGTGGTGTAAGGCTATTGTCTAGTTTTTTTGTTATTATGATTGTGAGTTAATCATAGTTTAGGTCACTTTGTGTATATGTGATTGTTATTATAGTTTGTAGGGGCATCAAGCTTTAGCGGCTAATGCGTTGACATTTGAGCGCCATGGTGCTCCTGAACATTTTGATGCTCCTAGCTTGTTTTTTATTAAACCCCAACCTGCTTAAGTGGCCTACCAACTTGCTTGTGAGTAATAGGCTTTATTGTTGTTTCTGTATATTTTGGTTAAACCAATAAACCCCATGCAACATGAAAAGTGCTCTGAGTTTATACTTCACAGACTTGAAGGACTTCAATGTTGGATGTATTACACATGGTTGATAATTTGTGTAAAGCTACTGTCTAGTTTTTTTTTTGTTATGATTGGGTTAATTGTGGGTTATTTATTGGTCACTTTGTGCATATGTGATTGTTATTATAGTTTGTAAGGCATCAAGCTACATTGGGGTAGTTCTATGTCCGGTGAGTGTTATGTGGGTTATTCTGGAAGCCTGGACGTTGTGGAACCATTGCAACCGCTGTGTTTTTTTATGGGGCCTCTCCAACTGTTGCCAGAGCTCTGTTGTCGGCCAGCGAGGAGTTACATGTGTGGGGTTTGGCTCAAGCTCAAGGAGTTAAGCACCTTCTTGCTCTAGTGCCAATTGAGGAGTGAATGTTTAGGTCGAGGTCGGTTGTTTGTATGGTTCCATAGTGGTGTGTAAGAAAGGCGTAAGAGCTAGCTGATCTGAAACGTGTGTGGGTGCTGTAAGGGTTCTTATCCCTTTTTTCTTCTTAATATAATGATATGCAGCTCTCCTGCGTGTTCAAGAAAAAAAAAAGACACCGTCAAAGGAATATGTGATTCCGTGCGAGTGAAGTGTTGAGGGACAAGAAATAGATCGACTAATGTGGTTTTTACTGTATGAACCAAGGTTCTTAAGTCATTGCCTAGGCGTCTAGTACTCTAGTTAGACTTGTCGCCTAGGCGGTGAGGCGTTAAGAACCTTGGTATGAACAAGCTAAAACAGGACATGCACCAGAGTACAACAGCAAAAAGATTTGGCAGGTTTAGTTTCTCAGTGAAAGTTACTACAAAATGAAGCTGTTTTATAAAAACTTAACGCAATTTGAGAACCCAAGTTACATTTTGTTTCTGCTGTCGCATGTGTGAGCAATTGCATTGTAATCAAAATGATACCAGAAGAATGATGTTGTATAACAGAACATATTGTTACACTGCTTGGTCATCATTAAATCCACGTGCGTGCGCATATCAAGTACAGCTGATATGCTAGTTCTCAATTAATCTGTTTTTGAACTAATACTTTTCATATTGTATTTACCTAAATTTGTATTCAGGCGCATGGTTATTGTAAAGGAAGAGGATAAGCCTGTGGATGTTATACCTCAGGAATTTGCAGCACGCACCTTGGCTCAAGAATATGGAGGTGGTGCATTTGCAGTTGACAAGAGTGTTGTTGTGTTCTCGAATTACAAGGATCAACGTCTATACAAGCAAGCAATTGGAAGTAAGTACTAAGTAGTCTGCTATTCTCTTACTGTTGAGGCTGGCTTAAACTAATAGTAGTCAATAGGTGTTCATTAAGAACATAAACAAAAATTTAAGGATATGGTGTTTAGTAATCTGGAAAATTCTGTACATTTACATGCGACCACATCTAGTCCATCCATTTTTTAATACTTGGCACCTTTGACCAAATCATGCTTACTAACCTTTTCATATTTTGGAAAATATGCAATGAGAAATATGCTTCCTAATTATATATTTTTTAATCATGCATGATTATTTTACCATGTCAGTTGGTGATCCACCTGTGCCTCTTACACCCGATTATGGTGCACCGGACGTCAGTTATGCTGATGGCGTATTTGATCCTCACTTTGGCCGTTATGTTACTGTGGTGGAAGGTACTTGAGTACTTAACCTATGATCTGATTTCAATATATGTAGTTACACAACAAACTACTAACATGCTCACATATTTTGGTAGACCGTCGAAAGAGCAGCTTAAACCCCACTACAACAATCGCTGCTATAAACTTGAGCGGTGATGATACTCTTGGTAAGATTTCCAGAATGTTATAACCAACTAATACCAAGTTAGATCTATGATTGCTTTTGATCTTTATCCATCTTCCCTTCACAACAGTAGCTTACATATTTTCTATGTTGAAGAACCAAAAGAGCTGATCAGTGGCAACGATTTCTATGCTTTCCCTCGCATTGATCAAAATAAGAGGCGGATGGCATGGATTGAATGGAGTCATCCAAACATGCCCTGGGATAAATCAGAACTTTGGGTTGGCCACTTCTCTGAAAGTGGGTAAGTGTCGTTATCTTCTGAATAACATATTAGGCAATGTATCAGGAGGACATTTGGATATCGACATGCTACATAAGGGTCACTTCATTTATTAAATACCCTAGGGGCCACTTTAATAAATATCTAAAAGATGAGACATCAGATTTTAGTTAACCCAATAAATTTCTAGAAGTAGCAGTAGGAAATCAGGTACTTCCTCCTTCTCACCTGTTATTTTACTTGGATTTATATTTTTATTATGATGAATGGATAAATTATTGAGACTTGAAACTTGCATATGCAAACACTGAATTGCTAAAATCCTAGAGACTATGTGGGGCTGTTATATTGAACTTACATTGTGGTACTGTGATTCTTTTGGAAACACTGAACATTTAGCAGAAATTCCTTCTGACTGTTGCTGATTTAGCCCCACGTTTTTTTTTGGGTGTCTGCAGAGACTTGGCAAAACGGGTTTGTGTTGCTGGTGGCAATCCTCTGTTGGTTGAATCTCCTACTGAACCTAAATGGTCTCCCGAAGGTACCATGCTCCTGCTATATTTGTATGGACTCTTAATGATTTTAAAAAATGCTACTTATGTGTTATAGTTAAGTTATAATAACATCAGCTTAATATTTTTTTTGTGGGAAGAGACTCTTAATTTTATTTTTTTTCTCACTCAAGTCTTCTATCAGCTGTCCCATCAGAAATTGGAGCTAATTATGCTCTATTGAGATTTCATGTAACTTGTTTCTGTTTGTCTTACATCATGCAGCATTCAACAATTTCTTTAGCTTTCTTTGCTCCAAATAAATGAACTAGTTTAGTCCATTTCCATGATATGTATACACAAATTCCTTTTTTAGGTAAATGGAAATAATGTGCTTTGTTATTGACCAGCCGAATGTATGCATTGCTGCTTGAGGGGTCCTTTTTTGTCTGCAGTTCACACTACCTTAGTGATTGAATTATTATTTCCTATGGAACCCTGATAAGTAATAACAATATATTTTACAGCACATACTGCTACGACTGATCAACGTAACTTCATACCATATGTCATCTAATGCATTCAAACTTGCAGGAGAACTTTTTTTTGTAACTGACAGAGGGAGTGGATTTTGGAACATTTACAAATGGGTGAGTAGTTTCTCTCAACTCTCGATATTTTTGGACAGTACTCACTTCATTTGAAATTATAAGTAACATTTTTGTTTCGTTTGGACAAGGCTTTGACCAATAATTACTCTATTACTATTTCACTTATGTGATACAAAAGTATACTCATAAAAATGTATTTCTGAATGCAAATCTAATGGCATCAACTTTGTCACAAAATATATATTAATAGGGTTGTCCTAACGAAATTATAAATAAGCCTTATTATTTCAAACCTAGGGAGTATGTGGTAACATCATTTTGGATGATTGAGATTGCTGCCATTAGTATAAATTTGGAGCTCATGACTTATGAGCGAGCTAAATTAATATTATTGCTGCATCTCCTTTTTCTATCATTATTCATCATCTGAACTGTATCTGCCATATAATTTCTCTACACACTGCGTTGTCATCAGGTAGAACAAACCAATGAGATTGTTCCAGTGTATGCACTAGATGCTGAATTCACAAGACCATTGTGGGTTTTTGGCATCAGCTCCTATGATTTTCTTGGAAACAGCAACATCATTTTCAGTTACAGGTATTGATATCAGTGAAAATTTGTTCATAATTTTTCACTTTTGTTTGTTACCATCTTCACTTACCATTGCAATAACTATGCCACCCAGGCAGCAAGGAAGGTCATATCTTGGTGTGCTTGATTGCGATTCTGGTTCAGTTTCAATGCTTGACATCCCTTTCTCTGATTTATCTAATGTGGTATGTGTTCAGATCTTCATCACCACATTTTGGAAAATTGAAGTGTATATGTTTTGTGAATTGTTATGTATAATGGCTTGTTACTTGCTTGGTCTCGCAGGTTGCTTCAGATGATTACTTCTATATTGAAGGTGCTTCTGCAAATATTCCAATGTCTATTGCAAAGGTTTAACAGATGTCAAGTCCATGATTTTTTTTCCACCAAATTTTGTGTATCGACTATCAATTGATGCATCTGTTGTGTCATCCAGGTGACATTAAATGAGAGCAAAACAAAAGTAGTCAATTTCTCAATAGTCTGGTCCTCCTCTCCAGATGTCACACAATATAAACCTTTCTTCAGCACACCAGAACTTGTTGAGTTCCCCACATCCAAGCCTGGCCAGAAAGCTTATGCCTATTTCTACCCCCCTTCAAATCCCAATTTTCAAGGTTTGCCAGATGAAAAACCTCCATTGCTTGTGAAAACGCATGGTAAGTATTGCAGCCTTTTGATGTTTGAAATAATTATTTAGTTTGATCCATCGAAAGAATTATGCAGGTCTTTCAGCTGGATTTTTTCTTTTCTTGGTTACTTAACTGAAAGAAATGGTTTTGTTAAATAGGCTACTGGATTCTTTCTTTTCTTTCAGATGAAAACCATGGTATCCTTTAATACTCTTATCAATTTTCAGGAGGACCTACAGCTGAGACACGTGCAATTTTGGACCTCAGTGTCCAGTATTGGACAAGTAGAGGGTGGGCATATGTTGATGTTAACTATGGAGGAAGCACTGGTTTGTCCTCAACTTGTTTAGATTAAACCCTTTCTGTACAGTCAGGTGTAAACTTAGTTTATTTGTTATAAGTTGTCTTGCCTAAGACTCCAGCTCATTTCTACAACCATATCCCTACCAAATGTTGAACTTTATTGAAACATAAACTGAAGGTTATGGAAGAGAGTATCGCGAGAGACTTTTGGAGAAATGGGGTATTGTTGACGTTGATGATTGTTGCGGCTGTGCAAGATTTCTGGTACATCATTGGAGCAGTTATTGTAATGTCAATTAGCATTTTGACTTTTTGTTGAAGATAAGAATGCACTTTGATGCTTGATTACTTCTTTTACTAAGGTGGAGAGTGGGAAAGTAGATGGGCGGCGCCTTTGTATTACTGGTAGATCAGCAGGTGGATACACTACTTTAGCTTCACTTGCATTCAGAGACACATTCAAGGCTGGAGCTTCTTTGTATGGTGTAAGTTTTAGCTTTCTAGAATCTATTTTGTGTTTGCCGTAAATATACACCAGATATTTTCTCTCTTCTATTCTTGCTTGGCAATTTACCGCTCACCCCTGTTATCCTTTTGTCTAAGTGCCAGTTACCTTGTTTGATGCATGTGCCTCTCTCAGAATTGCAACTTGCAGTAACATGTTGGTCCTATACTTCTATGCACACTCTTATATTGATATTGCATGGTATATCAAACCTGGCATACTTTCTGATTTCTGAAGGAGCTAAAGAAAGAATGCATGTGTGCTTGGTAATTTGCATTAATAGAATTATCAAAATATGCTTTTGGCTTGTGAAGCATTTGTTTGATTGATATTGTTATGTAATTTTGGCTTTTGTTTATGTTTTTTTTTGAAATAAAGGCTTTTGTTTAAGTAATAGACATCCATAATAACCAGCTGTGTTGATGTATTACCAATTGATTAGGTTGGGGACTTGACTCTGTTGAGAGCTGAGACACACAAATTTGAGTCCCATTATCTGGACAATCTTGTGGGTAAGAAATGTTTTATCAAAACATTTCTTTTGGAAGATGCTAACCCAATTCCTTAATCTAATTTACATTTACTTCTTCATCCTGTTCCTTTAGGAAATGAAAGAGCTTACTATGAGAGATCACCAATCAATTTTGTCAATCAGTTTACATGTCCAGTGATATTGTTTCAAGGGTTGGAGGATAAGGTATGTGCTGACCAATCATTACTGCATTACTTTGTGGTATATTGGTGTTTCAATAGCATAGTATAGTTATATGATGAGGTTACCCCTGCGAACTGCTCATCTGATTTAATGTTTTCCAGGTTGTGCCACCAGATCAGGCACGCAAAATATACAATGCCTTGAAAGAGAGAGGTTTGCCTGTTGCCTTAGTGGAATACGAAGGGGAGCAACATGGGTTCCGCAAGGTTGTAACCTCACTGTTATACTACGTACTTGCGTTTCAGGCTTTCAAGCAAATTCAATTGACCTGCACGGATTTTATAACTTTATCAATTTTGAACAGACTGAGAACATCAAGTTCACCTTGGAGCAGCAGATGGTGTTCTTTGCAAGATTAGTTGGGAACTTCGAGGTAGCAGACGATATAACTCCAATCAAGATTGAGAACTTCGATTGATCCAGTTCGAAGTTTTGTACATGCCAACGACATGTTTAGCAAAGTAATTTAGCATATTAGTTTCTTTTGAGAATACAGTACTAAACGTTCACCGATCGAAATCTTATTTTGCCCTGTATGTACGTCTGTTCCAACTATACTTATTTCCGTTCATGTGAGATGGAGATGATTATGTACTACCAAACAATTGTGGCGCTTTATGCAATCGTTTGGCTAGTATGGTGATTGTATATGAGAGGAGGGAGGAGATCGTGAGATCGTACGTGCCAAGAGGGAGGTGATTCTCATGGGAAACACCATTTTGAGTGACTCCCCTGCTAATAAACAGACTAAAACGTTTTCTGCCTAGTTCTTGCAAGAATTAAGAAACATGATCTAGTGTCCCTGCAGAGCCGGTTTGGAAGAGGAGCGCTATATCAATTTCTAGAATTTGATTTAAACTTGAATTTAGCCCTAAGAATTTGGTCCTATGGGACCTATACAAGTCCCTGTAGCTGGTTACTCCCTTTGTCCCAAATTGTATGTCGTTTTGGCATTTTGATATTCATAACTTTTGCTATGTATATAGACATAGTGTATATCTAGGTGCATAGCAAAAATAATAAACCTAAAATGGCAAAGCGAACTTCAATTTGGAACGGAGAGAGTAAAGTTACAATAAGGGGTAAGTTTATACGTATCAACATTAGTCTTAGCCTTCTAGGAGTCGTTTTGGTTTTTCTAGATTCATAAATATTTATATGCATCTACACATACACATGGGCGAATCCAGCATGCGATAGCGCCTGGGTCATCATTGTTGCAGGCCAGAATATTTACCGTTGTTAAACAGCGGATAACAGTAATTTCATTGGTTTTGCGAAAGATCGTCGGGGTTAGTTGACCCCAACAAAAGGGCCTAAATCAATCTCTGCATCTAGGAAAATCAAAACGGCCTACAATTTGAAACGGAATGATGTTAATAAAATCACCATTACTCCATTAGTCATGTGGGACGGAGTGAGTCAATAAAAGGATTTATTAACATCACCATTACTCTGTAGTCCTAGAATCCTAGGTAGAGAAGAGATGAAGATAAGGAGATTCTTCGGAGTAGGGTAGCAGGTCTTGCGTGGCCACGCGGGCTCTAAGTAAGAGGTAAAAAAGGCCACCATGACGTCATGAATGGTTGGCAAAAGAAGAGAACCATACTATAAGTATGTGGACGGTGAAGAAATAGAACCATACCATACAGTTATAGATTGTCTCTAAAATATCATGGCAGGTTTTTTTTTTAAAAAAATGGGGCATATGTTAAAGACCATCGAAACACTCTCATGTTGAACACTTGTATATATGCTAATTCAAGCGTGGTTCAGCTCCACGACGCTCACGTACGTACAATATGTGCCAATTGGATTTTATATATAAAGCTGATTCATCGCCTTAAAATTTAAATCAACCGATGACGAATTCAGTGGCAAAGGTAAACGAAAAGTCCACTCAGTATCCTTAAAAAACAGTCCACTAAAACAGAAAGGAGCCACCAGACTTGGCCATTGCAAAACTTCGCCGCGCCAACCCCGAGTCCGCCGCCGCCGCGCCCTCGCCTCGCCGCCTGGCATGTCGTCCTCCTCCCACGCAGCCTCACCCGCCGACGGTGCCTCAACAGCCAGCGGTGGTGTGAAGCCCACGACGGCGCCTTACGGGTCCTGGAGGTCGCCGGTCACCGCGGACGTCGTAGCCGGCGCCGAAAAGCACCTCAAAGGCATCGCCCTCGCCGGGGACGGCCGCCTCATGTGGATCGAGACCCGCCCTGAGGAGAAAGGGTAATTATTATTAGCTTTTCACTTCTGAGATTAACTGGTTAACGCGTCAAAAACTGTGGGCACGGTGATGTTTCTGGAAATCTTGATGGTGGTAGCTTTTATATCTTGTAAATTAAACCCTGCAACATATATGAAGGGTCTCCCAAATTGCACATCCTAGTTTTGAACTGTCGTAATGTTTGTACTTGTGCAAGGCTACCATTCTTGGTCAAAAATCGGTTTTGCACAGTCAAAGTATCACCCTATAATAGAACGGCCGGAGTATTATATTATAGTAGCACTAGTACTTTATACTGCATTTTTCATAATATATTTAACTTCCTTTTCTGTTCATATGGCTTTTGTCGGGTTTGATCTCTGGCCTATGTTTGTACTTGTGCAAGGCTACCATTCTCGGTCAAAAATTGATTTTGTAGTCAAAGTATCACCCTATAATAGAACGGCCCACTAGCATATATACTGCATTTTTTATAATATTTTTAACTTCCTTTTCTGTTCGTATGGCTCTTGTCGGGTTTCATCTCTATCCTACCCCATTATTTTTAAGACTGAAGTCTTTGTTGTTTTTGTTGGTTTGAATAGAGCAATACAAGTACAAATAAATGGAGCATTAAATAGACCAAGTAATGCAGTTTCACCTGTTAAAACATGTTAAAACAGGACATGCTGAATAATAACTTAACTAAAAGTACTTGGTGGATAAAGTAGCTTGCTGAAAGTTGCTACAAAATAAATATGTTTCAATAGACCTACATGTCTCTCATCAAAAAGAAAAAAAGGAAAGCAAACAGAGTTTGAGAACACAGATTGCATTCTGTTTCTGTTGTCTGCACATAACATATTGCTACTACTTCGAAAATATTGAACCAGTGTGTTTCCTTTTGTGTGCACATGAAACGTTCTGGCAGTTGTTGACTTCATTTACAGTTGATTAGTAGTGTGCCACATTAAATAGTTCTGTTTTTGGTAGTTTTTTGCTGGTCCTTGATGTAGCCCTGCGCGCTTTGTTACATTCTAGGAGATTATCCTTTCGTTGTCCAGCTAGGGCGTTTGTTTGTCTGTCACAATGTTTCAAGCGTTTCAACTCCTTGGCAACATTCAATCAGTTTGTGTTTCAAATATTTTGTTTTTTAATCATATTTGACTGAATTTGTGTCCAGGCGCATGGTCATTGTAAAAGAGGAGGATAAGCCTGTGGATGTTATACCTCAGGAGTTTGCAGCACGTACCCTGGTTCACGAATATGGAGGTGGTGCATTTGCGGTTAACAATAATGTTGTTGTGTTCTCAAATTACAAGGATCAACGCCTGTACAAGCAAACCGTTGGGAGTAAGTAGGCTGCTGCTGCTGTACTTCCTCCGTCCCAAATTACTATTCATTTTGCCTTTTCTAGAACACACCTAGATATATATTTATGTCTACATACATACCAAAAGGGATGTATCTAGAAAAACCAAAACGAATATTAATTTGGGACGGAGGAAGTAGACTATTGATTGGACTGGATACACGAACAGCAGAATAGATCAGCTAACTCAGTCCTCCCTCTGGAGGCTCTGAGCTGCTTTCTTTGATGTATTTCCTGCTTGCCTAATTTATGAGGCAAGCCTTTTATAGACAATGAGACAAGGTGCGTAACAAACTCACTAACAAATCTTATCCAAGATACTAACTAATCCTATATTCCTACGTGCTAATAAACTTGAACAAACTAATCCTATCTGTTGCTGCCGAACTGGCCAGGGCTGGCACACTTTAACTTTTTTTTATGGAATTGGCACACTTTAACTTAACACGTCACCCCTCGAAGACAGCTCGTCCTTGAGCTGGGACAGTGCTCAGAGCTGGAGGCCGTGTAATTCTAAAGGCCACGAATGGATGTGGGCATGGGGCAAGCTATGACACCAACAGTCCTGATGCATTAGATGTAGGAGACACAGCAACTGATGTTGTGATGCTAGCTCCACCGGAGTCTTGATCAATATTCTTTGGCTGTGGGCAGCGTGCTGCAGTTGACGTATGAATATGACCTTTCCGGAATATGCTCCAACAGTTGCAACCTTTTCTTGGGACTGGTGCAGTTAAACTGATAATGGAATCAGAGTCCATAAAGAAACATACCCAAGTTGAAATGATGTGTTGTTTACTTTGAATATTACTGTAGATGATTAATTTTAAATTGCATACATTTGCATTCCAAGTGGCAGCATGAGTGCAATGTGTTATGTGCCTTGAAAAAGAGGGAAAAAACACTGAAGAGCATGATTCAGTGTACTAAGAAATGTAGTTATGAACATCATGTATGTAAATCAATACATATTTTAGCTAAACTGTTTGTCCTTACAAATCATGATTGCATGAGAATGTTCTGTTACCAGTCAACATATATGAGGAATCCATGTCATAAAAGATCTAATTTATCATTCCACAGTTTGATATTTCGAAGTTAGGAAACTTTGATCAAGTGAGGTTTATGTTTATTTCATGTCAACTGCAACAGACCGCACTTTGTAGCACACGTCCACTGATCATACACACATTCTCCAGTCAGATATAGCAATAGTTGTAGCAAGCAATTTGGCCACTACTGAATTTGTGGCACACCACTCTTTGCCATTGTTTCAACCAATTAGGCCTGCTAAAACTGCCAAACAATGAACCAATAAGATGATGCTGCGTGTTCAGAAGATCTAACAAGATGGCCTTATCATATTAATTGAGATAGTATATTTGATTTTTATGATAATTGACCAAATAAAATTTAATAAGATGCAGTGATGTATTAAATAGTGTATTTTTTCATTCTAAAATTCTTTCCAATGATTATTTCTCCTTGTCAGTTGGAAGTCCACCTGTGCCTCTTACACCAGATTATAGTGCGCCCAACATCAGTTATGCTGATGGTGTATTTGATCCTCACTTCAGCCGTTATATCACAGTGATGGAAGGTACCTTGCTTATAACATGGAATTCATTACTTTACTAGGGACATGAAACTACTACACCATGCTCCCGTTTCTTGATAGACCATCGAATGAGCAGCTTGAATCCCACCACAACAATTGCTGCTATAAACTTAAGCGGTGAACAAGTTCATGGTAAGAATTTCAGAAATGTTACTGCCTCTATACCAAGTTAGAACTATGCTTGCTTTTCATGGTATGATCACACATATTTCTATATTGAAGAACCAAAGGTGCTGATAAGTGGCAGCGACTTCTATGCTTTTCCACGAATTGATCGAAACAAAAGGCGGATGGCATGGATTGAGTGGAGTCATCCAAACATGCCATGGGATAAATCAGAACTTTGGGTTGGCTACTTTTCTGAAAGCGGGTAAATCTATTTTTTAACTACATATGTGGACATTTTTTTACTTGCACTAATGTATGCCATAAGTAAAGTTAGTAGCTATCATAGACTAAGAAAAAAGTCTGCATAAGTTGGAGCATGCAATATATTAGGAGTTCAGGACGATCTTCATGCATAATACCTCCACGTTCCATGAATATTCACAAGGATCCAAACATGGCTTGCAATGCCACTTCATATGTTAAATAGTATGCATCACATTGTAGGTGAAGGACACAGCACATTTCAAGAGTTATCAATTTTCCTTGAACTTGCACATTCTTCTTTTAGTCAAGAATGGAATTACAATCGTATCATATTTAGGGTGCGTTTGGTAGAGCTCCCAGAGCTGATTCTATGCTGAATCCGGCAGGAGCTCTGCCAAGCAGTTTTTTAGAGAGAAGTGATTCTCTCTTGATTCTGTGAAGTGATTCTCTAAAATGAACTAAGAGGCTTGGAGCTAAAAAAAAATAGCTTCTCCTGATTCTATGAAGTGATTCTCCATCTTGATTTTAAGAGTTTATGCAAAAGAATCAAAGAGAATCACTTTCAGCCACAGAATCACTTCTCTCAGAGAATCAGCTCCCGTGGAGAATCAGAATCAGATGGAGCTCTACCAAATACATTGGCAAACACCCATTTGCTAACCAGGAGATTGTGTAACTGTTTCATTATAACCTTGCATTATTGTTCAAAAAAATATAACATTGCATTATGGTATTATGCTTATTTTGGGTAGAAAGCTCTAGCATTACAATCCATTGCACAAGTTCATGTGGCTGAAGTCCCCTTTCCAACTGTTGCTGTCTTGCTGATTCAGCCCCCATATTTTCTTGTATGTCTTAGTGACTTGGAAACACGGATTTGTGTTGCTGGTGCTAATCAAATGTTAGTGGAATCACCTACTGAGCCTAAATGGTCCCTGAAAGGTACAATTTTTCAAGCTATATTTTTATTTATTCTTAATTATTTTCAAAAGTAAAAATTCTAATTTTTTTCTCCATCCAACCATGAGGGGAGAGAGAAAGGGGTAGTTTTTTTTATTTTTAACCCTTTTTAACTAATATTTTAAAAATATTAAGTAAGTGTGCTACTGCCACAGTGCCACTTATCGTCCAAGTAAGTGAAACCACCAACGAAAACAACTAGATGGCTAGATGTGTATGGTTTTTGTAGTTGGGTGGTCAAAAAAATATCCGGTTTTAGAGTTAGATGGCCAAAATGGCACTCTAGCGATAATTATTACCTATGGGCTATGGTTGAGTGATTGGTTATGCATCTTATTCTTGTACAAATGCAAACAGATTTGTGTACATCTCTGTCTCTTGTGCTTGTTTGTCTCCTGTGCAACTTTAGTAATGATGAGTTTGCTTATACAATACTATGGCTGCTGACTACTGTCATTATGTTCCAAAAGTATGTCTAATACATTCAAACTTGCAGGAGAACTGTTTTTTATAACTGACAGAGGGAGTGGATTTTGGAACATTTATAAATGGGTAACTAGTTCTCCGCAAATACTAAGATTTTTCCCCGTTATGCTGCAAGTGTTTTTTAGACCTACATCTTGATTAAGGTTGTTGTTGAAGTTACAAATCTGACATGACTCATTAATGGACCAAGTCAATATTCTTGTTGCATTCCTTCTTTATTATGGAGTTCACCATCCAAATTGTGTTTCATATATAATGTTTCTATACTTCTTTGTTATCAGGTTGAACAAACCAATGAGGTTGTTCCAATATATACACTAGATGCTGAGTTCACAAGACCTTTGTGGGTTTTTGGCATCAGCTCTTACGATTTTCTTGGAAAGAGCAATCACATCATTTTCACTTACAGGTTTTGATGATGGTGAACATTTGTTCACTTTGTTGTCATTTATCGGTGAAACATCACATTGTCAAACACCTTCATAAAATAACTACGTTATGCAGGCAGCAGGGAAGGTCATATCTTGGTGTTCTAGAATGTGATTCAGGTTCTATTTCACTGCTTGACATCCCCTTCTCTGATTTATCTAATGTGGTACATGTCCAAAACTCCAAATCTGCACTACCTCTATTTCAAAATCTTTATAAAACATGTCTGATTCATTTTCTATGTTGGCCTTACTTGGTTTGCACTTGTAAGTTAAGCTGTTACTTTGGTTTCACAGGTTGCTGCAGATGATTACTTCTATATTGAAGGTGCTTCTGCAAGTGTTCCATTGTCACTTGCTAAGGTTTATAGGATGCTATACACACAATTTTATTATGTCTTGATAATGTGGTCTTTGTTTTGTTTCTGCTCTTTTATTTTATCACTGTGAAGATTACATCTTCTCTTTGGCAACTCTTCTTGTGGATTTAATTACTAGCCTACCCCAACTTGCTTGGGACTAAAAGGTTTTTTTATTAATGATGTTCTAAACTACTAAATTTTTCTATTGACTACTAACTGATGAGGCATGCATCTGTTATTTCTTCCAGGTGAATTTGGATGCGAACAGAACAAAAGTTGTTGATTTCTCAATAATCTGGTCATCCACACTAGGTGTTGAACAATATAAATCTTTCTTGAGCACACCAGAATTTGTTGAGTTTCCAACATTGATCCCTGGCCAGAAAGCTTATGCTTATTTCTACCCACCTTCAAATCCCAATTTTCAAGGTTTGCCAGATGAAAAACCTCCATTGCTTGTTAAAGTTCATGGTAAGTGAACTATCGAATCCTTTTTTTATGTCTCATGTAATTATGTTGCTTGTTCTAAAAAAATATTACTCAGCTTTAGGTGTTTTTCTTCTTTGTTTATTTAAATAAAACAAAAGTTTCCATTAAGTAGGTTATTGGTTTCTTTCAGACAAAACTTCAAAATGATGTGATACTCTGAATAATTTTCAGGAGGACCTACATCTGAAACGCGTGCAATTCTGGACCTCAATGTTCAATATTGGACAAGTAGAGGTTGGGCATATGTAGATGTTAACTATGGAGGAAGCACTGGTTTGTCTTGAACTCTCACTATTTGATTGTAATTAAGTCTTCTGAACTTCTTGTTACTCAATCACGTTATCCTTAAATTGAATTGATTTATGAACTGAAGGTTATGGGAGAGAGTATCGGGAGAGACTGTTTGAGAAATGGGGTATTGTTGATGTTGATGATTGCTGCAGATGTGCAATATTCCTGGTACATCATGAAGGAATGATTGTATTATCACAGTGGCAACTTTAGCAATGATAACAAAGCACTTCAATGCATCGATTGTTTTTGTTGTTAAGGTGGAGAGCGGGAAAGTAGATGGAGAACGGCTTTGTATAACTGGGAGATCAGCAGGTGGATACACTATTTTAGCTTCACTTGCATTCAGAAACACATTCAAGGCTGGAGCTTCTGTGTATGGTGTAAGTTTAACATTCTAGATTTCTTTTTACTTACCATAAATAGAGACCACATATTTATTGCATTCTGGCTAGTCAATTCCATTCATCCTCTTAGTCCTTTTGGAAGTGCCAATGTTATGGGCGTGGTCCTTGGGGCCACCAACAATACGGCAGCAGCTAGGAGCCAGGGATTTTTAGTCTTTGCTGTGCATGATAAGAACTAAAGGCATGTTTGGTTCTTTAGTCCATGGATTAAAGTTGGACTAAAGTTTTAGTCACTCTTTAGTCCATGGACTAAAGGTTGTTTGGTTGGAGTGACTAAAACTGTCTAAAGATATTAAATGCTATAGCAAAAGGACTATTGTGCCCTCCTACCAGTTACCCCTCCCACCTTCCTAGCGCCATTTTCTCCAGGCGTTGGCGCCATATTTTGCTCCTCCGATCCAGCACAAGCAACGCACCAGGAATTCATGCGCACCAGCACAAGTAACGATCCAGTACAAGCAACGCGCTCAACTCCCTGGTCAGCATCAGAAACAAATCTCCATGCGCACCAAATGCCAAAAAAACTATTATTGTGTCACATGTTTGTACAAAAATTCATCCATACAAAAATTCCACAAAGCAGCACACAAATCACCATTAAAAGTTCAAATCTATGATCTACTAAACAAACCATCGGCAATCCAATCACGGAATTCGTTCATATTTTGATCTTCATCTCCATGACGTATACTTGACACATTACCATCAGAAGATGTTCCTTCGGTGAACGGAACATAGTTCTCATCATGATCAACCAAATCAAAGTCTGCATCCCCTATAAAACTCTCTCTAATGAAATTGTGAAGTGCCATGCACGCAATAATTATTTCGCTTTGCTTTTGCATAGGATAGCTAGGTAGGTCAAGCAATATCCTCCACTTCATCTTTAAAACTCCAAACGACCGCTCAATGACGTTACGAAGTGAAGAATGGGTGTAATTAAATAGTTCTTTTTTACCTCTTGGCATTGGCCCTTGTCTAAACTCTGGCAGGTGGTACTTGGTTCCTTTGTACGGTGCAAGATATCCTGATCGGTTTGGGTAACCCGAGTCAACAAGGTAGAACTTACCTAAATATTCAATATAAAGCTTGTCAAGATATACTTGGTTATGTATGTTACATGACAAGTGTCAAAATAGTAAGTCAACGCATAAAAGAAGTAGTCATTACCTTCAGGTGGATGCGGATATTTGTCTCCAAACTTCTCAATGGCATCTTTGAACACCCTCATGTCATGAACTGACCCAGGCCATCCCGCCACCACAAAAGTGAACCTCATATCAAAGTCACATATGGCCATGACATTCTGACTCGTATATCCATGCCTGCCCGTATGTTGTACTACCAAGCTAGTTGGCACTACAACTGGAATATGAGTACCATCTATTGCTCCAATGCAGTTGTCAAAGAAGGGTGTGAACCTAGGGGATTGCAACCTAGAATGCACGCTCCTAAACTCAGGGTCCTTTGGCTTAATGATGTCCACTGCCAGCTTGTTTACACTCTCTAGTACTTCATCAAACTTTCTACATATAGTCTCCAGTGATCTTGTGAAACGGTCCTCTGCTTGTCTAACTGATTGAGGTGCACCACATATCCATAAAAACAAGCCTAGAGCCTCTACAGATGACATCTTCCTAGTTGACTTTAATCCATATGAATCAACTAGCACACTGTGCAACCTCAGAAACAATTCCTGACTCATTCTAAACATATTGAAGCAAGATGTTCTATTTCCTAATGTCTTCATGACCCATTCAAACCCACTTTCTGTTGGTACTCTATAATCTCCTTTGTTCATATAAGTGTCAAAGTGGTACATACCCAACATAGCAGCAGCCGTAATTATGATTTTCCTCCTCTTCTTCCGACACCTCAACATGAACTCTTGTACTCTTCGATCATATTCCTCTCTATCATCATCCTCTTCATCCCAATAATCATCTTCTGAGTCATCTTCTTCCTACACACAAGAACAAGGAGAAATCAGTACATTGTCGACATGTACAAAATTAGATCTTAATAGAAATCAGTACATATGAATCAACTAACAGACATAACATGACATTCCACACAACCAGCAATAACATGACATTCCACACAACACACCAACAGAGTCTTAACATAGATCTTAACAGAGTCTTAACATGAATCTTAACATAGAGTCTTAACATGAATCCTAACTAAAATTCATAACACTCATCGATAGCCTTTAGTATACTCCTGCCAGGTATTCCTCAGCCAAATCAATCTCTCTTCTGGATTGTCGACCATGTGAAAAACCTCTCTGTAGTACTCATTTTGAAAAAGAGTTGTAGCCATTCCAAACTCCTCAGAAGTAGGTCCTGCTCCGGCTTCTTTTACCAATGTCAAACAATTTTTTATGTCCTCCCTAGCCTCATCCTTCAGTTTGTTTCTCATTTCATGCCTCAAATGTTGCCTCTCTTGCAACTCTTTCTTCCTCAATTGGTGCCTCTTTTCCAACTCCTCTTCCCTTTGCTTTGCCATTTCAGTTAGAGCTTGTTGCTCATTAGCCATGTTAACTTGCAACTCAGTTAGAAGGCCCTGGAACATCTTCATCAATGGACTCTTCCTCTTCTTGTTGGGACTTGAGGCTGTGTCAACAGTGCTGCTTGTTCTCTTGTGACTGCTGCTGCTCGCAGGACTTCCTACCAACTCCTCTTCCTCTTGTTCTCCACCTTCCTCGACATATAGGCCGGCTTCCTCATCATCCAATATTTGAGGTGAAGATCCTGGGATACAAGCAGCCAGTCCATCCACTGCAACACCTCTGAACATCTCTATAAGTTGGGGAACATATGTAGGCACAAACTTCATGAACTTCCTACACTCAGTCCTCCCCTGAAACCCACAAACAAGTGATTAAGTACATAAAAAACAGTACAAAAATGGAGCAATACATAAAAAACAGTACACCTCTGAACATGGAGCAGTACAAAAATGATTTGTTTACCTTTAACTTCTTTTCCCACCATGCTCTTGATGCTATGACAGTACCATCAGGTCTTCGCCCTAGAGCGGTACTAGTTTGCAACTCTTTCCAGAAAGTGTATAGAGTTTTGCACTGAGTCCATCTGTTCTTCAATTGCTTGATAGTTAGGTTCAGTCCAGCCTTTAACAGAAATCCTTGCTTCATGTTATTATAGCCTCTACGGGACATTACTCCCTTACAACAATTCCCTGCCCTTATTTCCTCAACAGCAAGTTCACAGTAAATATGGGTGTTTTCCTCGGACCAATCGGCCCTGTCATGATGGTTCTATAGTAGAAAATAAAATGTTACGCTACGCATTGCAATGTCAATCTACAAGAATTATAGCAGAAAATAAAATGAATAACATGGAACCATTCACAATTGACAGTAACATGTAACCATTCACAATTGACAGTAACAAGCAACCGTTCACCATTCAAAATCTATAACATGCAACCATTCATAACTGACAGTAACAAGCAACCATTCACCATTCAAAACCTATAACATGCAACCATTCACCATTCAAAACCTATAACATGCAACCATTCACTGTAACATCAAGTGGATTGGCAGTGGAGGCAATTACCTGGGAGGGAGTTTCAGTGCCATGGGAGGGAGTTTCAGTGCCATCGTCATCTTCTTCGTCACCAGCATCAACATCAAGTGGATTGTCAAAGCCCTGACCACCAGAGGAAGATGCACCGCGACCTCCTCCCAATCTTGCTCCCCCACGGCTGCCAGATCTTCCTCCACGCGAACCTTTGCATCCACCTCGTCCCCCGCCCGCAGCTGTCTTGGACCCGCGACCACGCCCTGCGCCACCGCCTGCTCCCACCCTCCTTGCAGGGGCCCGAGGAGGGAGCTGCAGCTCCAAACCAGTTGCAGCTCCCTGCAAGAATGCCTGGTACGACCCAATATTAGGGAAGGCAGCACCCTCTGAGTTGAGGTCCAAGTGCTCCATGTGGCGCCGGGAAGCGGACAGGTAGGAGGCCGGCGGCGAAGCAAACGGGCCGAAGTCATCCTCGTCCGCATCTTCCTGGGATGTGTGGAAGGTACGGGCACCGGAAGAAGATCCCTGAGACATGAAGTCCCTGTAGTTGTAGTTGTCCATGGCGCGGAGGAGTGGCGGGCGAGTTGGGGGTGGAGGAGCGGCGGGCAAGTTGGAGGCGAGTTGGGGCCCGGCGGGCGGGTTGGACGCGGAGGAGCCGGCAGTGAGCTGGGCGAGTTAGGGGTCAATGAGTGGCGGATCCGACGGTGAAGGGCGCAGGGATGGCGTATCTGACGGGGGTTAGACGCGGAGGAGCCGGCGGCGAGCTGGGTGAGTTGGGTGTCAAGAAGCGGCGGATCTTGCTGTCGGCATGGATGAAGGCTCGGGCGGGGGCGAGCGGATCCGGCGGGGTGGAGGGTGGTCGGCAAAGGTGGGCGCCGCCGCCGATGGATCGAGAGGCGGCGGATCCGGCCGGGGGGAGGGTGGCCGGCAAAGGTGGCCGGCAAAGGTGGGCGCCGCCGGAAAAGGGAGGCGGCGGCGGCGGGTTGGGGGAGGAGGGGAAGAGAACTGTCACTAGCGGGAGGGTGCGGACGGGAGGGTACGGGGCCGCGGGGTAGGGCCCGTCAAAATGGTGTTTTAGGAGATTTTAGGAGGGGTTGGGATGACTAAAAAGTTTTGAGCCTCCTAAAGATTTTAGTCCCCTTTTAGTCAATGTGTTTGGTAAACTAGTCACCTTTTAGTCAGTTTTTAGTGACTAAAATTTTAGGAGGTGGAAACCAAACACCCCCTAACTCTGTTTCGGTGTTGCCAACGAGCAGGTTGCTGACTTTTCTTTGTTGAAAGAGGAGACACACAAATTCGAGAAACATGATCTCGACCATTTCGTGGGTAAGAAATGTGTAGAACTATTTTGCTTTCGGAGAAGATGAGTGGCTTAATGTCTCCGTCCGATTGACTGATTACCTCTTCGAACTGGTCTTTCAGGAGATGAAAAGGCTTGCTATGAGAGGTCACCAATCAACTTTGTTGATAAGTTTACATGCCCGGTGATTCTATTTCAAGGGCTGGAGGATAAGGTATATGCGCTGGCCAGAAACTATAGTAGATGTGTTATATCAACGTTTCTATAACTAGACATAGTTGTTGTTCATCTGATTTGTTGTTTTTTTCAGGTTGTGCCACCAGATCAGGCACGCAAGATATACAAGGCCTTGAAAGAGAAAGGTTTGCCTGTCGCCTTGGTGGAATACGAAGGGGAGCAGCATGGGCTACGCAAGGTTGTAAGCAAACCGCATTTCTATCCTCTTCCTAGAGACCTTCATCCCACGGCTGGCATGAGGTTGTAACTTCTTTCGTGGTTTCGAACAGGCGGAGAACATCAAGTTCACCTTGGAGCAGCAGATGGTGTTCTTTGCCCGATTGGTCGGGAAATTCGAGGTGGCAGATGATATAACTCCAATCAAGATCGAAAACTTCGACTGATTTTCCCGAAGAAACGGGTGTATCCATGGCTTTCGTTTCATGGAGTATGCCACTGTAAGCTTGTATGAATGTTGTTTAGCCATTGTTATTGTGTGGGGTGTCGATCGAAAGCTTACTCTGTCGCTGTATATCAATCTGGTCTGGATACTTCTTTGTATCCTCATTTTCGTCCGTCGTAGCCAGAACTACCTCTTCTCGGGAGGATTTTTTTCCTTATTGTTTGACAGAGCTCCTAGAGCTGATCTTTTATTGAATCCCGTAGAACTTCTACCAAATAATTTTATTTTTAGAAAGAAGTGATTCTCTGCTGATTCTGTGAAGTGATTTTTCTGAAATGAACTAAGAGGGTTGGGAGTTGGAAAAAGTAGCTTCTTCTGATTCTGTGAAGTGATTCTCCATCCTGATTTTAAGAGTTTATGCTAGAAAATTAAAGAAAATCACTTTCAGTCACAGAATCACTTCTCTCAGAGAATCAGCTCCCATAAAAAATTAGAATCAGATGGAGCTCTACCAAATAGGCTCTAAGGACGGAATAGTCATTTTCATCCCTCAAACGTTCCTCTGTGGCTCAAATTTGTCCCACAACTGAAATTGACCAGTTCAGTTCTCAATCTTTTCATTTGGACTCTGTTTCACATATTGCTTCACATATGGTGCGATGCGGTATATCTATGATGGTTCTTGGCATGTATTGAAGTGATAGATCGACCTAGAATGCATATCAAAGATGAGTGAAGAGTGATTGATGATCTTGTGTGTCTAAAAATAAATGCTTTACAATTTGCTATTTTTGCTCACCCCTTGACCACTGAACCATATATTTATGATACATTGAACACATCGTAGAAATCATGGTGAAATAACCAATTTATATATGTACATTGATTCGCTTTGCACCAACCATAGCTGATTAGCATGCCAATATGGGACGTCACACGTAATCAGGGGTAAACTTTGAGCCTAAATAAAAGTTTAAGGTACATGATAATCATTTTTTAGGAATTATGTTAGTTAATTTGATAGCTGAGGGATAAATTAGAGCCTAATATGAAAGTTGAGGGATCAAATAGATTATTCCACCCTTTTATAGAGTTATCATTTCTCTAGTATTTTCTCGTGGTTACTAGAATATTTTTTTGATTTAAGTCGGTTGGGAATCTCTAACCTATTTTGTATATAATTTTTTATTTTAGATTTATTTAATTTGTTCCCGTAAGGAGTCTAATCCAGATCTGCTGAATGCGTAGAGACCTTTTCACCGGTTATGAGAATTATTGAAGATGCCCAAAAAACCGTTTGACAGATTAAAGCGGGAGAAACATTGACTAAGTCAGTTTCTTGAGTATCTGTAAGTTAACAAGACTAAACTGAAGTCTCAAATTGACTTAAACGGTTTTTTAAATATTCTTGGGTCCCAAATAGTGCCTCTCGACCCTAAGTAGTAGATGATTTTTTTGTCTAAAAAACAAATCAATCCGTGATGTTTGTCTAAAAAAATCAATAGATGATTTGTCTAGAAAAACAAATCAACCCAATGCTGAGTGTCCGGAGTCAGGACTCAGGACTCAGGGGTCCCACACGTAAGTGGCAGGAGGTTGAAGATGATCCTGACGTGTGGGTCCCACATGTAAGTGGCAGGAGAAGGTAGAATGGATGGCTAACAGGAGGAAAGCAAGGGCATTATGATTATTTGTCATGTTCTATCCACGCTGGAGTGAGGACATGGCTTGCCACATCAGAAAAAGGTAAAAGTGTAGACTAATCATCTCACCAATATTTTGGTGCCATTTTAAAAGTGGCTTCGGAGTGGTCTTTGTTAGGATAGCAAATAATTAAATATCCCCAGCGCTCAAGGTGTGCTGGTCGCCGGCGTCTCACCACCGGTTTGAGCTGTTGAAGAGTCTCGCCATGTTCGCCACCGCGCGCGCATGTCTCGGCCTGCGTGTTCCTCCCTACTCGAGTCCGCTGACACTGGGGTGCGTAGACGAAAGCAAGGCCATCGAGATCACGGTCGAACACTATTCGATCTTCATCCAGCCAAGCACCGATCAATGCGGACTCGAGCACCACCGCGAAGCCATGGACAACAGGACAAGGCGCTGCCATCGCAGCTGCCAATCGCCCCGTGCGCGCAGTGACAAAATCATCAGGAGAGCGAAGCTGTAGGATGATACTGAACGTGAGGAAATTAAATTTTACCGCACGATTTCTCCTCGTAGAGAAGCCCCGTCCCATGGATCAGCTAGGACAATAAATTTGCGGTTTTGTCAATTATACTTGCATGTTATGAACATACATAGAATAGGAAGAGAGCTGATGGCGAGAATGATAATGCCGCTGATGTAGTCGGATATGGTCCCGGTATGCAAATGGTTTGGCCGTTCAGAAAAAGGCTAGTGAAGTCCTGTTCAGAAAAAGTCTAATATCTGATACAGGCTAAAGGAACACATTTTAAAAGGAATGCACATAGTGCCGCATATCATGATTTTACTGCTTCAATTGAGGACAACAAATAGTTGGACCGAAAAGAGCTTCAGGGGCTGTTACATCTCTTGGATTTGCAGTGCTTCCACCAAATTATCTAAAATTCAATCCCAAACAGGGAAAACTAAATCGCGGTCAAGCAGTAGCACTGCCTTTGTCCCTTCGCGTGCCAACGAATCGAGGAGTATGAAAACAGACCAACATCAAGAAAAAAAAGCTAAGGAAAGCTTGTTCCATTATTGCTCGTAGTTGTAGTCTTGTAAGAATGTGCAGCATGTACCAAGTTGCATCTAAGCTGACTAGTTCAGCAGTTGATGGTGGGTAAACAGAATGCAGATTGCTGCCATTTTAAAATAAACGTTTACAAGCAGGGGCTAGTCAAAGTTTTCAATCTTGATTGGAGTTATGTCATCAGGCACCTTGAATTTCCCCACTAATCTTGCGAAGAACACCATCTCCTGTTCCAAGGTGAATTTGATGTTCTCAGCCTGTTCCAAGGAATGCATGTTAGACATGAGCTAGCTATCCCTTGTGCACTGTAGATTTTGAGTTTATCCAAATGATTAAAAAAGTTTGACTCGATACAAAGCAGCTGCAGATAGCGGGTTTAACAGTATAATAAATACTCAATTTTGTCGAGCACCTCAGTGTTTTACTGTTCAGACTCAATGTGACATAGAAGGTGTGGTGGGTAAACAGAGTAATTATAGACCTTGCGGAAACCGTGTTGTTCCCCTTCATACTCAACCAAAGCAACTGGAAGACCTTTGTCCTTTATCGCCTTGTATATTTTCGTTGCCTGATCTGGTGATACAACCTGAAGATCATATAGGTGAAAGCTGATAAGGAGAGCAGATACTGAAAACGGTAGCTAAATGCTCATGATAAGAATGGTGAAGACTGGCAAAATGGCAAGTTATTCCTAGAAGGTTCTGATTGACAGTTTGGAATTTGTTCATCTCTAGATGTTGCATTAAGTGGATGTGAATGTTCATCTCTATTTGCATTAAGTGAAGCATAACCAATACATTCCATAAATGCTATTAGTAGTTAGGGGTTTCCAGGCATGTTCTGAAACTCGACTTAGGTTAGCAAATCTCCACTGTGCAAGTTCAGGTCAAGCTTGTAGCCTTACTGTGTCTTCCAATCCTTGAAACAAAATCACTGGACATGAAAAATTGTTAACAAAATTTATTGGTGATCTCTCAAAGTAAGCTTGTTTATTCCCTGAAAATTGGAGGAACAGTAATGTTGTTAATATAAACCATGGAAACAAAAATGGATATTCAGTTTCCAGTATAGACGAGTGCAAAGTTCCTTACCCACAAGGTTATCAATATAGTATGCTTCAAACTTGTTCATTCCTGCCCTCAATGCCGCTAAGTCAGCTATCTGCTTATAAACATAGCATAACCACATGTATAAGCTCTTAGCTGGTATTATCCTGAACCCAAAAGAGAGAAAACTTCACGGGAATCGTAACTTGCCCCATATAAAGATGAGCCAGCCTTGAAGGTCTGTCTGAAAGCAAGACAAGCTAAAGTTGTGAATCCACCAGCAGATTCTCCTGTAACACAAAGCCGTTGCCCGTCCACTCTTCCGGTTTCCACCTTAATAATCAGCATGGCATCAGCATGCATGTTCATTCATCTTTTTTTAGTAGCCATTGTAAATGCTGAGTACAGGCATCTACAAAATTTAACAAATTGAGTTCGTCAATCTGAACAAGACATACCAGGAATGTAGCACAACTGCAGCAATCATTTACATCAACAACACCCCATTGCCCTAAAAGCCTCTCTCGGAATTCTCTCCCATAGCCTTCAAGAAAGAAACATCAATAACTATCAACACCAAAATCTTTTATCACAAACAAAGTTAAGGTGCTTCTGAATAAGAGATGGACATTCATCACTGAATACTTAATGCATCAGATATGGAAGTACAAGGAACGTTGAGTTCTTTATTGGATATATAAGCTGAAAAAAAAAGGGCCAAGGACCTGAGCTTCCCCCATAGTTAACATCAACAAATGCCCATCCTCGGCTTGTCCAGTACTGCACGCTAAGATCCAGGACCCCTTGTGCTTCAGCTGTAGGTCCACCTAAACATTGAAGTGGTATAAAGAAATTACAATAATGCTAAGAAAATTTTCGACTCTGATGCTTTGCCAAGCAATTGAAGCAAAATATTTATTTCACTACTCGTTGCAATTCATGGAATTGATAAATCAAGTTAGTGTGGACCATCATATGCTCCTTTACCATCAAAGTGCGCTAGCAATTTATGTAAAAGAAAAGACTGAATTAACAGATACTACACTCAAACAAAGAAAAAGACTGAAGTACAGGCAAACAATTGTCACTGTTCTATACTGATAGACAATTCGTACATGAGATCCAATAATTTTGCTGAACCATAACAAATGTTTTTGCTGATTAATTCTGATATAACATGAAGCTGTTAACATGATGACATTTAGAATAAGAGAAAAGGACAGGAGAAGATATAATTGAATACCATGGGTTCTGACCACTAGTGGCGGCTTTTCTTCTGATGAACCTTGAAAAATATCATTATACGGAGCATAGAAATAAGCATATGCATGCTGACCAGGTATCACAGTTGGAAACTCCACAAATTCAGGCAAGCTGAAGTAGGATTTAAATTTTGCAACATCCTCTGAGGAAGACCAAACTATAGAGAAATTGGTTGCCATAGTTCCCCTTTCATCAAGTGTCACCTGGTGGAAACAACAAAGGATAAAAAACAAATGTACACTGGAGGATTTAATATCAATAGTTGACAGGAGGATATGAGAGAACCAATCAATTAAAGCAGTTAAGTGAACCTTTGCTATTGATACTGGAAGACTAGCAGATGCACCCTCAATGTAGAAGGATCCATCTCCAGACACCTAGCAAATCAGCAAGCATTAAGATAAAGCATCACAACATTAATAAGTTTGAGCATTAAGTACCTAATCTTACAAAAAGAAAATTGTAGCATTTCAAATAGTTATTAAGGTAAATCATCAGATATTGTACTTACTATGTTATTTACAGAAGAGAAGGGGATGTCAATTTTTGAAAAGGACTCTGAATCATAGTCAAGCACCCCAAAGTATGACTTCCCATTCTGCCTGGATTAAGAAAAATGCATGCTGATTCTTCTGTAACTGCCAAATATCCAACAAACAGAAAATGAGAAAAACCTGTAACAGCAAATGATTTTGTGACTTGAGTTGTCTTTTCCAAGGAAATCATAGGAGCTGACACCAAAAATCCACATGGGCTTGGAGAATTCAGCATCAAGTGAATACAGTGTTGTTACCACATTTCTCTGCTCATCCTGTCATACACAAATCAGCACATAAATTTGATAACAGGAAGAGTGGCATAAACAGTTGTGTTCTATGCTTTGATGAGGACAGGTCTAAATTGTTGAACAGTTTCAATTACTTGGAGGCAGCGCATCAAATTGATGTCCCATTGATTTTGTTATAGATATGAGACAAAAAAAAGATAATTTTAAAAATGATATATGAGTTCATAATATTATTTTGAGTTAGCACCCTTCTTATTAGAGATAGTAGGCTATCAACACAAATATCAACTGTTGGCTACATGAAGTTGCCAAAATAACAGCTGTTCCTGTGATAGATATGCATGGATGAAGAATATAACTATTTCTTATATAAAGGAATCAGACTGAAAAAGTGGGTGCAAGCGGTACATATAAAACAGATGATCAATATGGGGGTTTCAGGCAAATATAGACATATATGCATTTGCAAACCTAGGAGTGCAATCAGATCAATAGGCAACTAAATAGAAACAATCAAACAAATACAAGTGCAATAGAAAATTATACCCATTTGTAAATATTCCAAAACCCACTCCGACGATCTGTTATGAAGAACAGCTCCCCTAGAGCAAAGTTGATTAAATTGAGTGAGATTTTTAAATATAGTTGCATTTGTTCTAGTGAAATAAAAAACCTAGTGAATGATTGCAACATGCAGAAAGTCGCCTCTCCATGTCCTTGAATCGTAACACTTAAAATGCATGTAAAACTAAGAAAAAATTAGGATTGAATTGCAAATACCTTTTGAAGACCACTTGGGTTCAGTAGGAGATTCTACTAGTGTTGGGTCTCCACCAGCAACACAGATCCGTTTTGTTACCTCTCTGCACATAATAAGCACTGCAATAAATCTGTAAATCTTGGGAGAAGGTCATGAAACATTCATCCATACTTGAAGCAATAAGAAACTCAACCATTGATCCCTTTTATTTTTTAAAAAAAGAAATGGGATTGGAACAGATGAATAACCAATAAAACTGATCCTTAGATCCAAAGCAAAATGCATATGCTGTTACAATAACCCATGTTCTGAATAAGACAATAGCTAGACTATGTTAAATATAATCTCGATCAGATACTCATTTCCTCTGGACCGAATACAAGTATAGAGTCAGAGTGATATGAAATATAGACAAATCCTCAGTATATGTAGCTAATAGGCATGAAAGACTCCATGCTCAAGATCCAGTGACACATTTCAGTTAATGAAAAAAAGGGGACTCCAGCAGCTGTTGAAGTTACAAGTATATATGTGTAGAACATTTCTTTATTTCATAAAAAAGGAGTAAAACAAAAGGATGCAATAATATAGTACCCTTTCTCGTTGAAATATCCAACCCATAGTTGTGATTTATCCCATGACATATTCGGGTTACTCCACTCGATCCATGCCATACGTTTTTTAGTTTGATCAACACGTGGGAAGGCATAAAAGTCACTGCCGCTGACCAGCATAGTAGGTTCTGATGCAAAGAAAGATGTAGAGTTTACAAATAAGCCTAAACATCTTAATTCTTAGAAACAACTTACAGCACTAGGTACATAACCCAATAATTTCTTACCTTCTACATCTTGATCACTTATTCTTACAGCAGCAATTGTAGTGATGGGATTTGAGCTGTTCTGGCGATGATCTGTGGTCAAATACGATTTTTTTTATATATTAACTTATAACTGTAAGCATAGCAGCACTATTGACATGATACATGGAATAGGAATAATCACCTTCCATTATAGTTACAAAACGATGAAAGTGAGGATCAAAGACACCATCAGCATAGCGTACAACTGATCCGGCGTATTCTGGTGTCAACGGTAGTGGCGAGTTATCTGAAACCAACAAGGAAAAGGTTTTGAGAGATTAGTTACAGCTTGTGATTTCTTAGACATGAGTTAGGAGAATACAGTGACGCCCCTTTATTAGTCCATGACTTAGGACCATAAAGGTTCGCAGAATCAAACTTTCCAATTCAAAGATAGGCAACAGTTCCAAAAGAAATCAAAACTGGATACTTCCTATTTTCCGATGTTCTTTTGAATCCCAAAAGCATGGAGATTCAACCATTGTGTGTACTATTTTACTAATAAATAAAGATACTAATATGATGCTTATAAAGTCAACAGTGGAAAAAAGCTTAAGTTTGGTACAAAATAGAACTTTTTGTCTAATTCTCTGGACAAAGTTTAGTTAGTGCCTCACAAAAAACAAATGCAGATCCTAGACCCTGCCCAGCTTGTACACTTCATGGTCCACGTTTTGCCTTCTGACATCTTATTCACCATTTCAGCATTCTCGCAGCACATGAATCATGGGCATAAGCGCTCATCGTAGCGCACAATTTCAGACAGATACATGCAGCATTTTGGGTTTGAAGCTCGGAAGTATATTTGGCATTAAGTGACCAATAGTGACAACAAGACAAGGTTTTGAAGGAGGTGAGTAGGTGAGCAAAGGTGAATGCAGCAGGATAGTCCACAAAGGACAATAGTCGCTGTTAAACGTAAGTTCAGCTCCTTATTACCTCCGATTGTTTGCTTGTACAGACGCTGGTCGGTGTAGTTGGAGAAGACAACAACGTCCCCTTGCACGGCGAATGCACCACCGCCGTACTCCTGCGCGAGGGACCGCACCGCGAACCCCTGCGGCGTCACATCCCGTGCCTTGCCGCCTGACTCCGTCGATTCTTTCACGAGGACTGCGCGCCTGACAACGAAAAAAAAAATCACAGCTTCAGACAAAACAACCGTGCACAATGCTGACTTGCTGAGTTCTAAAATTTCGGGTGCGGTCTCTGTGAAAACGGGGAGCGGGTGGCTGGGCGTACCCTCCTTCCTCGGGACGCGTCTCGACCCAGACGAGCCGGCCGTCGCCGGCGACGGCGAGCCCCTCGGCGGTCCTCCCGGCGGCGGAGACGGCGGCGGCGCTGATCGGCGACTCCCAGGACCCGTACGGCGCGGTCGCCTTCCCGGCGCCGCCCGCGGTGGGGGGATGCATCGCCGCCGTCAGGTCACGATCGCGCGGGCGGCGGGTCGGGGGAGTGGATGAGAGGCTCGAGCTCGGAGAGTGCGCGGCAGCGCGGTGGCAGTTAGCTACTGTAGTCAACTGCTGCTCACTTAACCCAAATCAAGTGAGGCGAACAGGCAGACAGCATCTTTTGGGAGCCGAAATTTCGAGTGAATTTTCGACACACTTGTGCTCGTGCTCGTCGGCCATTGGATAGAAGTATAAAACCACGCAAATGCTTGGCAGTTTGCTACTAGCTGGAAATCATCGAACCGACGCAGCAGCGGCAGAGTCTGAATATTGAATGGATCCTTTAGTTGACCGGAAGAAATAGAAATTTCCAATGGCTGAAGAATAGGAAGTTTGGTGAAGCAACCAAGGCACCAGGCATCATCGCGGTGCGTTTGCACTTTGCACCATGTTCCAAAAAAATGGAGGAAATGTGCAAGCTTGATCTGACACCCTAATGTTTTAGAAACCTTCAGCATCTGAATATTTCTTCACCCAGGACTCTTAGCTCCTTTGGCATAAATTAATTTCTATAGATAAATAATTTTAGCTTCGTTCTAAGTTAAACATCTCTGCGTACTTTCGACAAATTTATTGAAAATGCACAGATATCTACTTACACCAAACTAGTTTTATTAGATACACATGAAATATATCTTGCTACTTCTATACACTTAATCAAAATTCGACTAACAATATGAAACAAAAATAACTACTTGATGTGACTTCTCACAGTCACTTCTTAGTATAACTTGTTTAGTATCTGATGCAAATCAGTTAGTTTTTTTACCTCAATGCTTCGTGAGTCAAATCGGATATATTTTTCATGATTTTTCTAGGTGGAAGCAATTGATGCATAAGAAACTTATTTTGTTTAGCTGCGCTAAATTTGAGGATAAGCCCCTTAAACTATTTTTGGTTTAATTTTCTCCCACAACTATGTCAATTTGTCCAATTTATTTCTTACTACGATTTGACTTTTTTGTCCTCCATGCACAAGTGAAATTTTAAGTTCAAAATTTGCAGCATGATATATAGCGGACATCATAACAAATGTTAAAAGGTACACTATGTTTTGTCATAATTTGGATAGGTTATGACATCTAATAGTAAATTAATCCTTATGGTATATAAATATGTATGAATTATAATAAAGAATATATTTTTAAAAGTTAATTGTCCATTGTCACCCAACAAAATTTTAGTTTAAAACTCAACTTATATATGCATAGAGAAACAAAAAAAAATCTTACTAAAGGTAGTTGGACCAATTAAGATAGTTGTGGGAGTAAATTAAACTAAAAAAATAGTTTAGAAGTTATTGAGAGTTCAGTCATACTTGAGAGGAGTGGTCGTTTGAACTTTTTACTAGGCTAAATGACTTACTCCGATCACAATAAGTGATATGCTAGGGTTGTGTTAAGCCAACAATTACAAACTTTTTTTACAACATACCACGCCAGATCAAAACCTTTCCTTGCAAATACCTTGGTCTCCCTTTGAGCCTAAGACGATTGACAAGAATTGAGGTCCAACCTTTGATTGACAGAATTGCAGGAAAGCTCCCAAATTGGAAAGAGAAGCTAATGGATAGAGCTGGGAGGGTGACACTAGTAAGGAATGTTCTCACCTCAATGCCAATATATTTCCTAACTGCCTTTTCTTTGAAAAAGTGGGCAATAAAGAAGATAGACAAACTGAGAAGAAGCTTCTTGTGGAAAGGCAATGAGAATGCAAATGGAGGACATTGTCTTGTCAATTGGAAAAAAGTGCAGCTACCAAACAAATGGGTGGCCTGGGCATCCTGGACCTCAACCTGTTCAGTAGAGCATTGCGATTAAGATGGATTTGGTATCAATGGAGTGAACCTGATAGACCGTGGGTGGGAACACCAACTCCTTGTGACAGCACTGACCACCAATTGTTCAGGGCAAGCACGGTTGTAACAGTGGGCAATAGCACAAGAGCAAAATTTTGGCATTGCAGTTGGTTGGATGGCAAAGCTCCAATGGACATTGCTCCCAATCTGTTCAAGTTGGCATGGAGAAAGAATAGAACAGTCAAGGAAGACTTAACCAATCACAGCTGGACGAGAGGGCATGGCGAATGGAATCAATTGAGGAACTGGTTCAGTTTGTCAAATTGTAGAAAATGGTACAGAATTTCCAATTCAATGAAGAAGAAGATAGCATAAGATGGAAATGGACAACAGATGGTGCATACACGGCAAAATCGGCATACCTTGCTCAGCTACAAGTCACATATCCTTCTCTCAAGGGCAGCAACATATGGAAAGCACACGCGGAAGGGAAACAGAAGTTCTTCGCTTGGCTACTTATCCAAAACAAGATACTAACGGCTGATAAGTTGTTGGCGAGAAATTAGCCTTGCTCAGAAATTTGCGTCTTACAGCTTCCAGAGACAGCATCTCATATCAGTTTGCAATGTTGCTTCGCAAAAGAAATTTGGTTCCTGGTGGCAAATCTGGTGGCAAATTGGATGGGACCGGGGGCAAGCATACTTTGTGCTGCTGATGGCAGCACGTTGAATGATTCTGAAGGAGAGTTTCAGGACTGGTGGAACAGGGTTCTAGAGCCTCTCAAAGCAAAACAACGACGTTCAGTTGCAGCGATCACGATGTATACAACATGGAACATTTGGAAAGAGAGGAACAAAAGGATCTTTGACAACTCCTCGCTCCGGCTGGACCAGGTGTTTGAGTTGATTCAGAACGACGTTATGACCAGGCAAATTGCTTGTGGGACTCCTTTGATACGAGAGGAGATCCTTGTATCCTAAGTAGTTAAGTTGCGTTTTCTTTAAGTTCTAGTGAATGATCGAGTTCAATCTTTTCATATGTAATAATCAATGTTTGTAAGCTAAATGCTAAACCTCTATCTCCTTAAATGAAAGACAGTGCTCCTGCCTATGTTTCAAAAAAAAACTTTTTTAAATATTGCTTTTCATGTGTTTGAGTCTAAGATTTGCCTCCAAAATGTAGGTTCATAAAAGTAGTAAACATTTTATCAACAAAAAGTACTTGTCAAAATTATGTTTCGTAGACCTTGTCAATATCCAAAAATGTCACTAATTTATGACTAGGCTGGACTAGTATGTGTGCTGACCTGCACAGGTTGACCAGTGGCGTCGAAGTTTCCCTTATGCTCATTGGCGCTAGTCCGGCCACGGCAATCAGCAGTGTGCACCGCCTTTTGGTAACCACGACCAGCAGTCCGGCACCTTCCCGAGAAAAGGATTATCACTGTATATATCAGCTATTCAGCTCTGCCATGGCTGATGTCTTTGCACGACGGAGACGGCTGTGCATGACGGATAGCTAGGGTGACGAAGGGCATGGGAACGGGAGGAAAAAAGGATACGGATGAAAACGAGATGGCTGGAAAATGGCAAAAAAGCACTCCACGAAGGTTCATTCTTGACACCCTATAAGTACTCCTGCACCACCACCGTCCCCTTGAAGAAGCACAAGCAGAAGCATTGAAAAAGAGCTTACTCGCGCCCAAGAAAAGCTGGTTGCTGCCGACTGCCGAGCAAGCAAAGCTAGGGATCGTCGTGTTCCGTCACAAAGAGAGGAAGTAAGATGGTGCGTGAGGCGTCGAAAGAGACGATCCCTCTGATGAGGCCCTACAAGATGGGGCAGCTCGAGCTCTCCCACCGGGTGGTGCTCGCGCCCCTGACGCGGTGCCGTTCCTACGGGAACTTGCCGCAGCCGCACGTCGCCGTGTACTACTCGCAGCGCGCCATCAGGGGCGGCCTGCTCATCTCGGAGGCCACGGACGTGTCCCCCACCGCGCAGGGCTACCAAGATAGCCCCGGCATCTGGACGCAGGAGCAGGTCGAGGCATGGAAGCCCATCGTCGACGCCGTCCACCGCAAGGGCGCCTTCTTCTTCTGCCAGATTTGGCACGTCGGCAGGGTCTCCACCAACGGTATACGTGGCACACTAACGAGCGCGTATTTACTATCAGCTTGGTTGAGCAGTCTTGTTGCTAATTCTTTGTCAAAAAAAAAAACAACAGAGATGCAGCCTGACGGGCAGGCGCCCATCTCCAGCACGGACAAGCAGATCACCTCAGACGTCGGGACCGGCATGGCGTACTCCAAGCCACGGCCACTGTGGACGGAGGAGATCCCAGGGATCGTTGACGACTTCAGGTGCGCGGCGCGGAACGCCATCGAGGTGGGGTTCGACGGCGTGGAGATCCATGGCGCGCACGGGTACCTCCTGGAGCAGTTCATGAAGGATGGCACCAACGATCGCGATGACGAGTACGGCGGCAGCCTCGAGAACCGGTGCCGCTTCGCCGTTGAGGTGATCGACGCCGTGGTCCGTGAGGTGGGCGCGCATCGCGTGGGTGTTAGGCTCTCGCCATTCGCGGACTTCGTGGAGTGCGCCGACTCTGACCCTGTGGCACTTGCGGACTATATGGTGCGGCAGCTGAACATGCACGAGGGGTTACTCTACTGTCATATGGTGGAGCCTCGGATGTCGAACGTCGATAACCGCATTCCTCATAGACTCCTAACATTTCGAAAGGCCTTCAATGGCACGTTCATCGCTGCAGGTGGATATGATCGGGAGGAAGGCAACAAGGTGGTGGGCGATGGTTACACTGACCTCGTCGCTTATGGGAGGCTGTTTTTGGCCAACCCCGACCTACCAAGAAGGTTTGAGGTGGATGCATCCTTGAACAAATATGATCGCTCCACTTTCATCACTCGAGATCCTATTGTCGGGTACACAGACTACCCTTTCCTTGAGGATGACCATAACGACCACTCGACTATACATGCCTAATTATGTAGCTCATCGATTCGATGGCATGCTTGCTTAATATAATGTAGCCCCTAGAGTTTCTTGTGTTGTAATTTTATTATTGATCTGATTATTATATGAGATCTCTCCCTTCGGTATAAAGTTTTTGTCCACACCTTCGAAGGCAGGAAAATGGCAGTGATTTCAATCAATCTCATGTGACATGGTGTGGTTAGGGTGCATTGTTGCTAGTGAAAAAGCTTCAAGGGTTTAGGGGAGTAGGTTTTTGCGGTCTACGACAACCTAAATCTTAGATGGACAGTCATAGACAGTGGTCAGTAGTGAGACATAGGGGTGCTTGGATGCCAGCCGTGTTTTGCCACACCACACCTACGGTGGCGCTGAGACCATGGCGCAAAAATTCGGCAACGATTTGTGCATGGAAAGCTGTGGTGGATGAAGTCTACAAACTAATAAAAGCAGCAAACTTTGCAGGTGTGGCTGTGTGGCATGGTGAGTTGTGGCTGGTATTCGAACTGATGAGGGTAGCTAGGTAGGAAGCGGTAGAAGGGGTTGAAGTTAACGGTGAGGGAGCTACAAAATGGAGGTTGACGATTTCGAAATTAGACGGTTCTATTTCTCTATGGCTGATGTAGCAAAATAAAATAAATAATGTTGGACTAAATAAAAATGTGTATGCTCCTCTACGAATAGGGGTTTGACAATGCGTCAAACCATTGGCCTAACTAAAAACATATATTGCTGTTCCTTCACGTTCATTCGTTGAGAAATATGAAAATGTCCATTTAGCATTCGGGCCCTCCAACCTACAAATGCTACCAGAGGACATACAGGAAAGAGGAGCCCGGATATATAGCGAGTTCGAAGCTTGAACTCGACAGCCTCACAGGCTCACCGCGGCTGCTGACCGGCTGGCTGCTTGGCCACGCAGTCACGCACCACGCTTGCCAGGCTCAGCCACTAGAGAGGATCGAAACCATCACTTTTCCAAGCAAGGGTGCAGATCCTCACTCAAAGTTCTGAGATAATGATAATCAACAATTTTTCCACCATGTTCAGCTTTCCTTGAAACGTACCCCTCTCAAATTTTGCTCTAGGATTATTGAAGGTAATAAATCCCGTTATATATATTTGGTTGCGGTGGTTTGTAATCAACTGTCATTGTAATCGAATCTCTTACCTAAATAATATCTGTAGAAGCTTGCTACCCCTCCTCCCCCACCATAATAAGATACAACACCTACATCGTAATCTGATTACGTTACCAGAATGCAACCAAACAAAGAGGGTAATCACCCATTCCCCCGCTAAATACATTGTAATCTGATTCTCTTTGCGTTTACGTTACCTTAGCACGAACCAAACACTATCTAGAAGTCACGTTAGAAGCTACTCGGGCCAGGAAGAGTAACGCTCAAGTTATTGGACCGGAATGGGAGACATGCTAGGGTTTGTTGGGCCAGTAGTAGTGTTTTAATTTGGTTCCACTAGTTCGTGTGTTAATGGGTTTGCGGCTGATTTTGATCTAAATTGAAGAGTACCTTTTTTTTTGAAACAGAAAACTGAAATATTGAACTCTCTAGGGAAACGATTACTGATAAACCATTTCCTTTTTCAATTAGGAGAAAACCTGATGTTCAAATGCACGGATAATTTCTGCCTGAAACATGTCCTTTAAAAAAAACTGAACTTCATAAGTTCATATCATCAATAATTTATTCCGGCGAATGCAATACATTATTTCTTTGCACACTAGCGAAGAGTTAAATAAACAGCATACATGCTACGAAATCCTGTATACAAATCAACGGTTAATGCCGGAAATCAACCATATGCATTAATAGCATGAATCGCACATTATTTTTGCTTTGAAAATAAAAGACAAGTGCAATCACTCACTGAACTGCATGATTAAGCATGAGCAACTGAGTCATCATGGTCTTCGTCAAGGAAAGGGTAGTCGGTGTAGCCGATAACAGGGTCTTGTGTGTAGAAGGTGGAACGGTCGTACTTGTTCAATGGTGCACCTAGCTCAAACCTCTTAGGCAGGTCTGGGTTTGCCAAGAAAAGCCTTCCATAAGCAACGAGATCTGTATAGCCATTGGCCACTACGTTGTTGCCTTCCTCTAGGTCATAACCCCCAGCAGCGATGAACGTCCCATTAAAGACCTTTCGAAACGGCAACAACCCGTGTGGGATCTGCCTCCGACCGTCGACAACAAACATGCCATTGTAGGACAGCCGAGGCTCGACCATGTGGCAGTAGAGGAAGCCATCATGCTTGTTGAGCTGCTGCACCATGTGGCTGCCGAGCGCCACTGGGTCAGAGTCTACACACTCCATGAAGTCGATGAACGGCGACAACCTCATGCCGACGCGGTTCGCGCCCACCTCTCGGACGACGGCGTCGACGACCTCCACCGCGAAGCGGCACCGGTTCTCAAGGCTGCCGCCGTACTCGTCAGTGCGGTCATTGGTGCTGTCCTTCATGAACTGCTCTATGAGGTACCCGTGCGCGCCGTGGATCTCCACACCGTCGAACCCGGCCTCGATGGCGTTCCGCGCTGCGCGCCTGAAGTCGTCGACTATCCCGGGGATCTCCTCCTTCCGGAGCCGTCGTGGTTTGGAGTACACCTTGCCGGTCTCAATGTTGGGGGAGATCTGTTTGTCTGTGCTTGAGATCGGCGCGTGTCCGTTAGGCTGAAAATCTGGCGGATGACTCGGAAATCAGAATACATTCTTTTCCACAAATTGAAGACACACGAATCCATCAACCACATAGCTGATGGTAAATTAAACAACAACAAACATTGCCACGTACCGGTCGAGGAGACTCTGCCGACGTGCAGAATCTGGCAGAAGAAGAACGCGCCTTTGCGGTGGACGGCGTCGACGATAGGCTTCCACGCCTCGACCTGCTCCCGCGTCCAGATGCCTGGCGTGTGCGGGTAGCCCTGCGCGGTGGTGGACACACCCGTGGCCTCCGCGATGAGGAGGCCGCCCCTGGTGGCGCGCTGCGAGTAGTACACCGCCGCGTGCGGCTGCGGCACGTTGCCGTAGGAGCGGAACCGCGCCATCGGCGCGAGCACCACCCTGTGGGAGAGCTCGAACTGCCCCATCTTGTACGGCGTCATCAGCGGGATCGCCTCCTTCGCCGCCTGCTGGTGCGCCATCTTGCACAAGCGAGAGGTTGCTTTGCTTGGTTTGCTCAGCTTCTTGCTCGCGAGCAACAAGGTCTTTGTTTGTTCGCTAGCTGCTTCTGCCTTTCCAACGGGTCAGGGGTGCATGAGTATTTATACGTGTCTGAGTGGAGATGGCGTGGTTGCTTTGGATCTTTCAAGCCGTCATTGTTTTTGACTCGTCTCCCTACTTCTGTTTGCTGCTTGGGACTGTTCGTGCTCTTCAGTCTTCACTATTTCCACCGTAAATCCATCCAGTGGTCACAGATGCTCCGGCATGCCACATGGCAGCACTACAGCAGCCATGGTACTGTCTATTTTCCTATCACATGATGAACGCAGTCACAGACCAGGTGGCAGGTGCATTGCATGCAGCCGAGTTTCTTCGCGCAAGCACACGTGAGGTTTAATTTGGGCGCCCTGCTCGCTCTCTGATTCTTTCTTTTGTGCCCGTCATCACACGAATCAGAAATGACGCTGCTACCAATTGTCAGGGGATCTTCTTTACCGATCGTTCGTGCGCTAACAATTGTGGCTGTTTAAATTTGAGGCATGCAAATCTCCCCATCTATATATTTTTTCCTAAGGTACGAAGTTTATTTTTCTTCGACCAACTTTGCTGAGTATTCAGTTACGACAAAGCCATGCGGGCCTGTGTCTGAAATCCTTAAAAATACTTGACTAGATGACAAAAATCTATAATACATGCAAAGATGACAAAAATCTATAATACATGCAAAGATGACAAAAATCTATAATACATGCAAAGATGACAAAAATCTACAAGTTACAGACGATCCTGGTAATTAACCCCGGATGCCCAAATGAAGATGGCTCCTCAAAAATGTATGAAAAATGTTTCAACATTTTAAAGGATCGTGTATGTTTGAAGTTGCACTTTGCACAGCAGGTATACAAGTCCACCAAAGCACTAGGCAAGCGTTCTCATTGACCTCTGCTCTGATTCAGAATCTAATTCCGAGGGAAATATTCTCACCCATTTTTAATAGTACAAGTCAAACGCGCGCATAGGATGCACCTGCACTCCCGTACATGTCGCACACACATAACCACGCACACACCCATTTTAGTAGTACAAGTCCAATCAAATCCAATTGTTGATGTGGTATACAATTTAATTAATACTTATAAAACTTTTATGAAAGCTTCCATTGATCTAGCCTCGCTTAGCAGGGTCACGCATTTTGACCACTCAACACACCCATTCATGCATATATATATATGCTATTTCTTCCCAAATTTAATTCAGGTAAAAAGTAGACACCGTGCTGAACACGTGAATAAAAAAGATACTCCTTTCGTTTCAAACTACAAGTCATTTTGACTTTTTTAATATGTAGTCTTTGTTATATATCTAGATATAATATAAATCTAAGTACATAGTAAAAATTTTGTATCTAAAAAATTAAAATAATCTACAATTAGGGACGGATGAAGTATAACGCTAGCAACATGCAACAGAACCAATAAATCATCAGTACGTGTACAATATGAACTTACGTAGAGCTTGATGATAACAAGGTAGTGAAAGAGGGGTTGTTTTACATGTTCTTGCGCAACCTTATATTGTTCCTCATTTTTTTATTTTTTCTAAATATAGTATGTTGAGAAATATAGTGTGTTGGATAATTAGGCAATTGCAGAATTAATTTTCAAAATAAATAAATCATGACAACAGCAAACTCTAGCATACAGCTCTCTAACATACTAGGCAACAGGAACAACATCTCCTACTTTGCTAATTTCTTATCCGATTCTGTTGAAATGGTTTCATAATTCTAATTTTGATTCACTAGTTCGAAAATTCCAACTGTAGGTACCATTTGTGTAATTGCTGATTGGCATGGTCCAGTTGACTTCCCTCGGTTTCGTTTCACTCAGCCTTTTTTAATGCCCTTGCCTGTTAACGTTTTTAAGGTCATACTACTATAATGCTTTGGTAAGCTTGATATGCTAGAGTTGTATTTGAGTAAGAGAAGGTCAAAATTAAATCAGAGTCAATTTTAATTTCTCTTTGCAAAGCTCTTTTCCAGAAAGAATTTGCTCATGTGTTATATGTTATAAAGAAGTTCAACATCAACATGTCCCAGTGCCTCGATCTCCTTGTGTAATTGCTTGTTTTCATTTTCGTTGTTTCTTCATTTTTGCCATGTACTTTTTTTCTACCTACTATAATATATAATCAGTAGGGGCTAACCCCTCCTGTTTCATCATAAAAAGGTTAACCGTTTCTGTAGCAAAGTCGATCCAAAATGAAGTCAAGTCAATTAAACAGCAGACTGCTTCCTCAACAATTTCTCAGCCATAACAGAGAAGAGTAAGATGCAGAAAGAAGAAAGAATTGTAGGCTCAACAGAATAAATGTTTTATTCTCTTTAATAGTATTGTTAAAATGGAAACAGTTTACATCAAACTTTTACAAATGAGAACCTGAAAAGAAAACAAATTACATCATATCACACATCTTCTTACAACATCACTAGCGATTCTGTGTATATAACAAACAGATGATGAATAGGGGAATAATCAAACATGTGGGTATTATGAATCACCCATGTTATTTCTTAGAAAAAAATTATGATTAAGCTTGAGTAGCTGATGTCATTGTTGTCATCGCCAAGAAAAGGGTAGTCAGTATAACCGACAACCGGATCTTGTGAGTAGAAAGTAGAGCGGTCATACTTATTCAGTGGCGTGTCCAACTCAAATCTCCTCGGTAAGTCTGGATTGGCCAAAGAAGAGCCTTCCGTATGCAACAAGATCGGTGTAACTCTCCACCATAACCTTATTACCTTCCTCCCGATCATACCCACCGGCAGCAATGAACATACCGTTGAAAGTCTTCCGAAACGCCGATGTGGGATTGTAACAGCCCGAAAATTCAAATCTAAAAATCACTTGAACTCAAAAATTTCAAAACCTATTTTAAAATTTTTAAATATTGCAAAACTATTCTCAAGCTCAATTCGTTTTCCATCCATAATCCATCCCAAGATCCCCTTTAATCCTTTTGCCTTTTCAAATCAATTCAGGCATTTAACTTTCTCTCTAACCTTCCTATTCTCCCGAAGCTGCCAACCTGCTGATCCTTTACTTCACGTATGGTCCTTTGAGAAAGCTTGTCGTCCCCTTCCTATGTCCTTCAACATGCACAAGCTAGAACACGCACGAAAGCACACAACAGCAGCTCACACTGGTACAATGTGCAAAAGCTCCACACGCTAGGCCCCCTTGCCGTGCTCCCCCTGTTCTGCTTGAGCGACAACCCGCCCCCGCGAGGTGACCACGCCCTACCGCCCGGCACCACGCCGTGCCACCCCTTGCCGTGTCCCCACCTCAACCACGCTGCCGCCTCGTCGCGCGCACCGTCAAAACCGCGTCGACTCAGCGTCACCGCCGCAGCAAGCCGATGCTTGCAAGCTGCCGTCCAGACACGCGTCGCCATTCATGGCGAGCAGGTGAGCCGCTGGCACAGCTCCGCCCTCGCCGCCTATAAAAGCCACCCCGAGCTGCTCTCCGTCGCCTTCCCGAGCTCGCCGAGCCGCCCAGCTCCGCCGCTCACCTCCCTCCTCACTCAAATTTCTCCCTCCTCTATTCTTGCGCTCTCCCTCGTCGATCTCCGACGATAAGCCACCACAGCTCGATTAGTTCATCGGTGAGCACCTCCACACCCTCCTCTACCTTCCCCAAGCAATGGCCCTCCATATCCTTGCCTACACCGAGCTCCCCAAGGACTCCAGGACCGCTTCCATGGCCCCCTGTGGCCGACCTCCTTCCACCCTCTCACCTCGGCCAAGAACCTCCAGAATCGAATCCCCATCCACTCCTCTCTCTATCCATACCCTTGGATTCGAAAATGGTGACCGGGACTGCTGTTCCGGTGGAGCTCCTGCCGCTGCTCATGGCAGTGCTGCCAGGGGCCCTCTACTCTTTTATCCTAGAGCAGCCTTATCTAGCCAGCAGGCTTTGGTGCCCATGTATTGCCAGCCCAATCCAAAAGACAGCCCGAAATGCAAAAAGCCGCACGTACTTGTTTAACCCGTGAAGCCTCCGTTCGTTTAATCCGTGAAGCTTCCGTCCAATTATGTTAAACTATTTTCGTAATTTAATTAGTAGCTAATCTTTACACAGCCATATCTCACACATCAAAACTCTGATTCACTTGATTCTTTTCCTAAATTCCTCTAAAATCAAATTCTATCTAATCCAGCTATTCTCCTCTCCGTTTAAGCTCATTTTATTTTGTGTTTATACTTGCTTGTGTTTATTTGTCTTTTGCACCGTCATCACCGTAGCCGATGAAGTGATCGAGGAGGAAAACCAGTTTGGAGGCCAGTACCGCGAGCCAGAGTACGAAGGCCAGGACCACGAGTCGGAGCCGGAAGACCCGTACCACGAGCAGGAGCTTTCGGAAGGCTTTGAAGATGGCAAGTCCAACCTATTCGCTTTTGGTCATATTTATTCCAGTTTTCAAACACAACATGTCGAAGCCTCTTTTTTTCATAAATTGCATCCAATTATATATATGCTCAGATTATTTTACTACTTGATCTAGTTATAACCCGATTGGATAGCCACTCTTTGAGTTGATATATCTTGATTATACCTTGACGACATAGGATTTATCACTGGGCATAATACGCTCTGTTAGTCGATTACCTTGAAATTAATACACTTAGAAACCGGTTACTCAACATCATTGTTGCTTGTTTTACAAATGCAATGGTTTTACAAAGATAAAATGTGTTGAGTATGTTGGGGTGAGTATGAGTTGGGATTTTGGAAAAGAGATAATAAACAACTGGTGTTGGTGATTATTTAAATGGGGCGGATCAGGGTTCCTTGTGTAGGATGCCTTGGAGTATTGGCTCGTGCCTATGTGGTTAAGTATGAGAGATATCTATCTTGTCTTAATTAAGGATCGAATTCATGTGTCATCTTGCCTAACCCAACTTATTGTACAACCACTCAATCTTTGTGTGTGGCAAAAGCTTAGCTTAAATCCCACTAGCTAGTCTGATAGTCGTCCGTAGGCAGGTGTGCAATGGGAGGCTAAGGAAGAGGCGTAAGTAAGTATTGGATTAGTAGCCCGGTTGAAGACCTTGTAGGAAGGTTAGGAACCTCTTGGTTAGCTCTCATGGATGACTAGTCAGGAGTGTGCAATGGTGGGTAATGACTTTGATGGATCCGCACCGGCACTACGGTGTTTGTGTTACGGTACCCTACTTGTGGGTAAAGTGTACACCTCTGCAGAGTTAAAACCTATTCGAATATCCATGTCCACGGTCTTGGACGAGTTATGGCTTGGTTACATAACTAGCTATTTGGGAAAGATGGGGAAACCTTTTGGTGAAAAATTAGACTTTTAAAATATCCGACAAGTGTGCCGTGTGCTACCATGAACGGGGTGTCTAGTAGTAATTAAAACTTAGATCCTTTGTGTATGATCACCCGTCTCTTTCATAACTATTATAAATGTGGTATATATGTGTTTTGCAAAAATCGTTTTATAAAATCACACCTTGCATGTGTATAAAAGATTGCTTTCTGCAAAATAAACCTTGGTCTATTCCTTGGATTACCCCTATGCATGTATTCATTATCCCTTTCCGTAGGGTGGGGTTGGATTTGCTGAGTATGTATGTACTCATCCTTACTTTGTTGATACAGAAGAAGATCCGGACTACGTCCTGGTGAAGTTCGAGTAGGAGGTCGCCTACGCACCCAACTTGCCTATGGTGTTGGGCTGTTAAGGATGCTACCGCTATCGTGCAGTGCTGCTTGCTGCTTATGGACTTGCATGTTCATAGGTTGCATCTACAACCTGTTTGTGTGTTACCCGTCCTCTTCTTAGAGAGTAGCACGACTTTTTGAACTATCTGTTGAATAAATGTGTGTACCAACCTTCCTAAGATTAGTATTTATATCACATTTAGTCTCTGTGCAAATAGAGGCGCTCCAGCGATCTGCCTGCGACCATCAACAACAGCCATCGAGCGTTGACGGATCGGAATCCACGCAGTCCATATAGTCAAGGAACGGCGATAACCTGATACCCACACGGTGAGCACCCACCTCGCGCGGACTACGGCGTCAACCACCTCCACCGCAAAGCGGCACCGGTTCTCAAGGCTACCGCCGTACTCGTCATCACGGTCATTGGCGCCATCCTTCATGAACTGTTCCAGGAGGTACCCGTTCGTGCCGTGGATCTCCACGCCGTCGAAACCATCCTCGATGGCGTTCCGCGCAGCACGCCTGAAATCGTCGACAATCCCGGGGATCTCGTCCACACGCAACCGCCGTGGTTTGGAGTACACCATGCCGGGCTCGGCGTCCGGGGAGATCTATCTGCTTGTCTGTGCTCGAGATGGGCGCCTATCCGTCAGGCTGGAAACCTGCCGATCGGTTCAAAAAAGTGAGTGACAAAATCAACTGATCAAACAACAATCACACAACTGACGAAAATGCTTGTACTCACCATTTGTGGAGACCCTGCCGACGTGCCACATCTGGCAGAAGAAGAGCGCACCCTTGCGGTGGACGGCTTCGACGATAGGCTTCCACGCCTGGACCTGCTCCTGCTTCCAGATGCCATGGGTCTCCGGGTACCCCTGCGCGGTGGCGGACACACCCGTGGCCTCCGTGATGAGCAGGCCGCCCCTGGTGGCGCGCTGCGAGTAGTACACAGCGGCGTGCGGCTGCAGGCCGTAGGACCGGCACCGCGTCAGCGGCGCGAGCACCACCCGGTGGGCGAGCTCGAATTTCCCCGTCTTGAACGGGGTCATCAGCGGGATCGCCTCCTGATGCACCATCGCGTAGCTTGTCTCTGATCGTTGCCGTGCTGCAGATGCTACTGAAAGCGGGAATCGCTTGCTAGCTTGCTTAGCTTTGCTCTGTTTCTTGGCTGCGAGTAAGCTCTTGTTCGTTTGTTCACCTGATTAACTGGTGGAATACCGAACATTAACCGGGACTAAAGATATTTTTCCTTTTACTCTGAATTTTTTTCATATTAATGCTAATTGTTACTTCATGTATACGCTCATATGCATATACTATGCATCCTTAGCGCACACTACTTACATGTATACGCTCGTATGCATGTTGTATATATATTACATGATAGTATATGCATAATATTAATTATAACTACTATATATACAATTCCTAGTATATTATACACATCAAATTAATATTTATACAATTACTATATATACAATAATTTGTCCTCTTCATTCTTAGGATCCTCCCGCCATGGAGAAGGAGTCCGAAGCTCTCGGCCTAAGTGGCTCGGGCTCGGGGAAGAAGAACTGATGATTTTTATAGGCGAGGCGTTTAGTCCCAGTTGGTGTTTTCAACCGGGACTAAATGGATGGTCTTTAGTCTTGGTTGGTGTTTTCAACCGGGATTAAACGCCCCACCAGATCCCTCGTCCCACTAGCCATTACAACCGGGACTAAAGGGTGCTCTTTAGTCCCAGTTGATATTACCAACAGGGACTAAAGTTCCTGTCGTCGGTGACCGTCGGTGATGTCCGTTTGACCCGGGACTAAATACCCTTTAGTCACGGATAAAAAAATGATCGGGACTGAAAACGCTGAATGCTACGTGGAAGGTTTTTTATCTACTGGTGGTTGTGCTCTCCGGCCTGCCGGGACGGAGTATTTATACCCGACAGAGGGTGGCCTCGAGTTGGCAGCTTGTTATTTGCGGGCCGTACGTCTCTTCTTTTTTACTAGTCTCCGTTTTGAATATTGGTTCCACGACGTTCGTCGTCGTTAACGTCATCCGTTGGTCTCTGTTGTCTGATGAACTATAGCAGCCATGCAGGTACGCTGTACGTACGTAGCCAGTCACCATGACCAAGAGATGACGCCACGAGGACGTTGTATGCCGATTATCCCTAGTTGTTGTTGCCTTGTTGGTGACGGACCAAAAATGTAGGAGTGCAACACATTGGATAAAATGATGCTTTCACTACTGAAGTAACTGATGCTTTCAGAGACAATTATTTTAAAAGGTATAGTACACAAGTATTTTATCTCTTATCTTCCATATTTGATAACACAATATCCATATACATACTCTGTGGTCCGTACCTGCTGGTTGGGACAATCTTTAGTTTACGAATCCAAATTTTGTCATCCCTATTGAGATCCTACTACCTTAGCTTGGACTATGTCAGCTCTTGGTGCCTTCTATTTTCTCTTACTTTACCAATCCAAGCCTTTGTCATCCCTATTGAGATCTCACTACCTGCAATTTTTTTTAAAAAGATCTTTCTTTACATGTTAAGCTAAAACTCTCCTTTTGGGTTTCTTGTTTTATACCCTCTTAGCATAAACAGAAGTTTCAGCTTGGCCTACAGCGTCCAATATGTCAAAAAAAAAATCTGTAATCTACACAACATACGTCCGGAATTTTAAAACAAACTTACGGCTCAACATATATTTCAATAGTTAAGCATCGATATTGTAACTATTATTTCCACATGTTTCACAGTGAATGTTGCATGAGACATAGGGTTCATGTTGCGGCAGGAATTTCTTATCTTGAAGTCGAACGACGTAGTTATTTTTTCGCATATTTTTTAATATTGCAACTATACATTTTCGATGTTGCAGATATTTTATTTTGATGTTGCAATTGAGCGGCCGAGAGGAAAATTCTCATCGGACGTCCGAACGCTACCAGTGCCGTTTTTTTTCCTATCAATGAACTATACATATACGATATACACCACTCGCGGCGGAAGCATTGGCATCATCCCGATCCTCGCTCAGTCGCTATTGGTCTCAGTTGTGACTTGTGAGGCTTAGCAGCCATGATGCCTTGCTTCCTTCGCACACAGACGACACGATGACGTTGTATGCAGCCATACAAACAGCACGTGAGGGGCGGACCGCTGACTCTGGTTCCAACCATCATGAGCAACAGGTGGGGTCACTTAGCATGTCAAAAAAAGTAGCCGTAGAAATCTTTCTTTACCCATTATTGGCTGCTTTTCTGCAAAACGAAAAATAAGAATATTTGCTGCTAATTTGTGACTGGTATTGCTGCTAATATGTCTTTGTCAATTATGTATCCCCACCTGCGTGATGCCTCCCTTGTTTGAAAATAATAACTTTATTAACTCAATCTAAATATACCGCAGTACAAGGATGAAACAAGTTTAGTGGCTCAAATAATTTCTAACACATTTTTCAGTGCCTGATGGTTTAATAATTATAAATTATAGAATGTGTGCTTGGTTGTTCTCGGTCAAATATATGGTTGGATATAGGGGCAGCTTGGATGCAGACCACAGCCTGCCAAGCCACGCGCGCCGTGGCCGCTGCAGTTGTGGCGCAGATAAATGGGGCCATAGTTTGACGAGCCACGCACCCGAAATGTACTGAGTTTTCGTGTGGCGAGCCAAATAAAGTTGGCAAGAACCAATCACTAGCCAAGTATTGTGGCTGCGCGGCACATGCGGCTTGGCAAACTGTGGCGTAAATCCAAACACGGCCTGAGTAAAACCGGTGATGTCACCGATAGCGTTAGCAATGCTAGCCTGCAAATGGAAAACTTAGGCCATGTTTAGTTACTCCCAACTTCCAACTTTGACACTATGCAAAAAGAAGATTCCCCATCACATCAAACTTGCGGTACATGCATGGAGTACTAAATGTAGATGAAATTAAAAAGTAATTGCACAGTTTTGTTGTACTTTACGAGACGAATCTTTTGAGCCTAATTAGTCAATATTTGGACAATAATTCACAAATACAAACGAAACGCTACAGTGTGCTACAGTGCTGTAACAGTAATTTGGCACCTCCCAAATTGGCCAACTAAACAAGGCCTTACAATCTTTTCCCTATGAGTGTTATGGTTTTATCTGAATAGACAGGGAAAGGTGGGAGCCAAGAGTTGAATAGGCTTACAAACTTGTTATAACTGAAGCTTGAATGATAAACTTCAATTCTTGGATAGATTAAATATACGAAATATATCGGAACATAAACACGACAATGTGACAAAAACTCAGGAAGCTCGGTTGTCCACTGCAGTGATAAAAATTTCGGCTCAAATTCTGTGAAAAAACTTTGGTCTTTTTGGTGGCGACCGAAATTGCTGTTCACCGAAAGGCCACCTTTTTAACCCAAATTTTGGTCAAAATTTGGTGAATTTCAATGAGCACTGAAAAAAAAGGTGAAAACAAACTTGAGAACCCTGGTCCAATGTGGAGTTCAAGTGCTTAAGATAACTGTGTTGTTCTGAGCAAATTTTTGTACAAAACTTAGTTGAACAAGTTGTTCAAGTTGAACAACAAAAAACTTATGTATATAAGTTGAAAAATGAAAAAATTTAGTAGTCTAAACATTAGAGATACATCAAAAGGTATCTCTATACTCAGCTGTCTCGCCCCATTTAAATTCTCTCTATAATAATTTTATCCAAACAGATCTCGGTAGTCAAATACTCCAATCAATAGATAAATATTTCCTCAAGCATTTCAATTTTTGTTTGGACGAATGAATATATTCACTTTGTGGATCATTTTTGAGTTATTCACCAGCAGAATTGAACGGGTGCAGAAGTTAGTCAGAACTCATCCAGACGGATGGAATGTGTAATAAGTGTCATCCAGATGAGTAGCTGTTTCAGTAAGTTGATTTGTTAGGTGTGGTGTTTGTACGAAAGGAGATCAAATCCAGTAAATTATATGTTTATTTCCTATTAAATTTGACAGGTTAGATAAATGGTGTATGGCCAATTCAGACAAATTGAATTCAAGTCAAGTAAATGGTGTCTGCTTCCTGAACCAACTGTTATTTCCTTCATTCAGCGGAACAACAATTGAATTGCTGGACCTGAGCCACAATAATATTTCTAAAAAGATGTTCTCAACCTCAACCATAGCAGTGAACAACAAGATGTAAAGAAACAAAGGACTATATGATCAACAGAGTTGATATTTTATTCTGGATACAACAAAGCAACAATGAAGGGAGAAATAAAACTTGTGCCTCTCGCAAGAATGTAGCACATTATTAATCACAATCGAACAATTGAACTGGATGATTAAGCATCATTTGCAGTTAGGTCACTGCTGTCTTCGTCAAGGAACGGATAATCCGTATAGCCAACAATTGGATCCTGCGTGTAGAATGTGGAACGGTCATACTCATTCAGCGGCGCGCCAAGCTCAAACCTTTTAGGTAGGTCCGGATTGGCCAAGAAGAGCCTTCCATAAGCAACGAGGTCGGTGTAGCCATCTGTGACTACTTTGTTGCCTTCCTCACGATCATATCCGCCAGCGGCAATGAACATACCATTGAATGCCTTCCGGAATGGCAAAAGCCTGTGAGGGATCTGCCTACGACCATCAACAACGGCCATTCTAGGCTCCACCATGTGACAGTAGAGGAACCCCTCGTGCTTGTTAAGCTGCCGAACCATGTAGTCGGCGAGCGCCGCTGGGTCAGAGTCCACACAGTCCATGTAGTCGAGGAACGGTGACAGCCTGATGCCCACACGCTGCGCTCCCACCTCACGGACCACAGCGTCGACCACCTCCACTGCGAAGCGGCACCTATTCTCGAGGCTTCCACCGTACTCATCATCTCGGTCATTGGCTCCGTCCTTCATGAATTGCTCAAGGAGGTACCCATTCGCACCGTGTATCTCCACGCCATCAAACCCTGCCTCAATGGCATTCCGCGCAGCGCGCCGGAAGTCGTCGACGATCCCTGGGATCTCGTCCACCTGCAGCCGCCGCGGCTTGGAGTACACCATGCCGGGCTCGGCGTCTGGGGAAATCTGCTTGTCCGTGCTTGAAATGGGCGCCTGTCCATCAGGTTGAAAATCTGCCATTTCGTTCACAACGACGTATTAGCGTTTGAACGAACAATAATCAACCAACCAGGCAGCTGATTGAACAAGATTAATTTTGAGATGTTAGTGTGGATGCCTACCGTTTGTGGAGACCCTGCCGACATGCCACATTTGGCAGAAGAAGAGGGCGCCCTTGCGGTGGACGGCGTCGACGATGGGCTTCCACGCCTCGACCTGCTCTTGCGTCCAGATGCCGGGGGTCTCCGGGTACCCCTGCGCAGTGGCAGACACACCTGTAGCCTCCGTGATGAGGAGGCCACCCCTGGTGGCGCGCTGGGAGTAGTACACCGCGGCGTGCGGCTGCGGCACGTTACCGTAGGAGCGGCACCGGGTCAGCGGCGCGAGCACCACCCGGTGGGAGAGCTCGAACCGCCCCATCTTGAATGGCGTCAGGAGCGGCATCACCTCTTGATGAACCATGTTGTCTGCTAGATCGAGATCGCCGATGCGCTGCCGATGAAGGAAATCAGCGATCACTAGGTGGCTTTGCTTGGCTCTGTTTCTTGCTTGCGAGTAAGCTCTTGCTTGTTCTCTGCTTGTGGTGTGGTGCTCTCCAACCGGCCGGGGTGGAGGAGTATTTATACCTGTCGGAGGGTTTGCTCCGGGCGTGTTGGCAGCCTGGCATTTACCAGCCGCCTCCTTTTGACTGGTCCACCTTTTGATCCTCCCACGCCGTCGCCGACGTCATCTCTTGATCTCTGTCGTGTAACCAGCGATAGCAGCCATGTCATTCTCCAAAAACAATAGCAGCCATGCTATTTCCCTTTTTTTTATGCAGGTACGTGTATGCTGACACTGGTGCCCATCATCATGAGCTAGAGATGACGCCACTAGTACGTCATCCCCTGGTATTCTTCCTGAATGACGACTGATCCAGAAATGCAGCTCATCTGATGCATAACGCTTCACTTATATTTGAAAAGGATCGCTTTATCTCGTAGCGCGGGGTCACAACATATTTCATTGACAAATGTTTTCTAACGTTTTTCAAGGAGTCTTATCTAACACGCAGATGTTTTAGGGGCCCAGGACATCGAATTTTCTTCTTGGCATCCAATTTTAAAATCTGCAGCTAAGATTAAATATCTGTACTAATAATAAAGATGGTGAATGCTCCAAACTCCCCTAGCATTTGCAGGCGTGCTTTTGTAATTTTCCCAATACCTAATTTACTACGCACCATTACCCCAAAATTGCATCCAAATATATAAGTTTTGCTTAAATTAAATATAGTTCCAATATAAACAAATAGTTTTGCATTGGGGACTCCGCGCGTGTGCTGCTCGCGCTGGCCGCGCTCTACGGCGCCCTCTTGCTCCTCGCCTACCACGTCATCCACGTGTCCCTCGAATCAATCATTAGTGCGACTGCATATTTGGTTGCTCTGGCCATGGAGGGAGAACCGTCGGTCAAGAAGATAAGTCCAGCCCTCCGGTGCGGCTGCAAATATTATATTCCTTTCTCTTCTTTGCTTGTGCACTTGTCTTCTGTCCCTCCGTTTCTTTCATGTAGACTGCTGGACAATTCTTGGGAATTTGTTTCTCTTCCTTTTTCAATCGGAGGCATTGCTTTAATTTGTTTGTATTGCTTGTCTTCCCTTTTTCGATCGAAGCAAGGAACAAAATCTTGTGCATCTAGAACAAGAACATTAATTCAAGCATGGTCATGCTCAAGAGTCCACACGGCATCTCATGCATCTGTAGTACCTCCTTCTATGGTCAGCTCACTGAAGAAATAATACATCCTTCTTCTCTGGCATTCAAAGAAGATGGATGGCGTCGCACCTGGATGGAACATGGGCCCAAGAGATCCTCTCGTCTCCGACGTCATGGATCGTCGAGGAGCTCGACCATGATAAGCTCCTACTCCCCAAGGTCTCCATCTCCCTCCACCAACCTCTCCGAGAGGATGGGTTGGCGGTCTCCATCTCCCTCCACCAACCTCTTTGAGAGGATGGGTTGGCAGTCGATGGCCGGGACTCGTTTTGACACGGGAGAAAGAGGGGGGGAGGGGAGAATCGCCGACAGATGGAGAAGCAGGGTAGGGGGTTGTTTTAATCGGGCCTCTTTACTGATGTGGACGTCAAAACCAGACTAGTATGGGTCGGGGGTGTCATACATACATCTATGGGTCCACCAGAAGGTTTGGACAGTCCTAGATACAGGGTTGAACACCGAGACGTGTCAAACATGGAGGCTACGGTGCAGGACGGCGTAGTCTACATGGCAGGATAGGAACTAGTTGAGGATTAGGAAAACTACTCATAGGAATTAGAGTAGGACTCGGCTAGTCGAATCCGACTAGTATTCTTGTAAACAACCGACCTGTAACCCTACCCCGACAATATAAGGCGAGGCAAGGACCCCCTCCAAATCATTTCAATCCAACCAACACACATGACGTAGGGTATTATGCTATTCAACGGCCCGAACCTGTCTAAATCGTGTGTCTGTGTTCACCTTCGAGTTCCTGATCTCGGTGAGCCCGACAAACCAAATAGCACATCGGGCACCCCCCTCGGTAGGTTGCTAGGTCTAAACACCGACAGCTGGCATCCCAGGTAGGGGATCTCGTTGAGAATCCACTGGTGAACTCGATGGCCCAAGTCATCATCAAGCCAATTGTCATGTTCAAAGCGGGCGCGACGTTCATCTTCGATTCCTGGGTTTGTGTCGCAGACGGCGCTACAAACTTCCACCACCATATTACGCTGGCCCTGGAGAAGAAGAAGTAAGCTATAAAGCTTCGGCGTAAAGCTCTGGAGGATTTCGTCAAGAATTTCGGTAAAATTTCAATTTCTGACCTAGTCAAAGGCTGGGGGGACGAGTCCGAGTACAACTCAACTTCTCCTGCTAGTCGGACTAATTTTCATGAGCTGGCGCTTAAGCCATCGTGCGAATCGGACTACAACCCAAGTCAATTTTTGTTCGAACTCTGAAACATGGCTACTATTTACCAAGTTAACCTATCTAGATCACAATCCAACACGAATATGATTGAGGACCCCAACTACTACTCGGACCCGGACGAGGAGACCCCTTTATTGGATCTGCAGCAGGGCCTAGTAATCACGTTGACTCCACAAGGTAAATTCGTCTACTGGCCCTGCATGAAGCCACATGCTCTCGCTAAGAACGACGATTCACACTTTATCGCCTACCTTGATACCCTTCTGTACCAGGAGGGAGCTCCTCTGTCACCCAAGTACGAGGAAGAGGGCACCACAGAGGTCTCCAGAACGCGAACTCTTCGCTCTCATTGTTGGACAAGAAGATGAAGAAGAGCAACCAGATGATGTCTCGCAGGATGAACTCACTGCCAACGTTGCTGGGGAGCAAACTGAAGCTGAAAGAACCCGACGACGTGCAAGGAACGTCGCAAGGGCACAACACCATCGCCGCCTTGCAGCAAACCTGCCAATCATGAACTTGGACAACGCGTTTGAAGCAGTTCAATCGCGTCAACATCGTACTCCTCTTGCCACCATCGCGTCCATTGATCTCATTACCCACGCAATGCCACAGGACAAGTACACTAGGCAATTGGCTGAACTAGCGGAGCGCGCGTACGAACAACTTGATTAGCAAAACCCAATACATTCAGTTTAGCACACCCCATCCTAGCATAGTCAACATGGTAGCAGCCATAGGCGCACTCCATCTAGACCAAGTCGAATTGAAGGCGCCAAGCCAAGCCAAGCTGGAGCAGAGGGTAATCAAGAGAGACCCTCTGGAGGTCGTGGCCACCGCGGGACCAACCTAGAACATGAGGATCTTCGTAACAAGATCAACACAGGTCGCGACACTCGTACAATAATCAACGGGCGGCACCGCAAGCACGAGCAAGAGGTCGAGTACCTAGGAAAAGATTCTGACGGCTGCCACATCTTCTCAAGATGTGTGAGGAGGACAATCCTACCCAAGAAATTCAAACCTCCGGGTATCACCAAGTATGATGGCAAGCAGAACCTAGTCCAATGGCTGCGATGTTATTCACTATCAGTACAAGCGGCAGGAGGGAACGATGACACCAAGGTCATCTACTTCCCCATCTACATGGAGGTAGCGCCACTCACATGGCTCGAGTCACTAGATAAGAACTCCATCGACACATGGAAGGACCTAAAGATGGCGTTCACCAACAACTACGCAGGGGCGATGCAGCGTCTTGGTAACAGGATCGACTTGTCTCAAGTCAAGCAACAAGAAGGCGAGACCCTGCGCAATTATTTATGTCGCTTCTGCGACAAGAAGGCCACAATCATGGATATCACGAAGCGTGATGTCACAGACTGCTTCCAGAATGACCTCTACAATCGCTGGATGTTCCAGGACTTTAGGAGAAGACACCCTGATGATGTCAAATCCCTCAAGATCATGGTACATGTGTGGGCAGATGAAGAAGACAAGGAGATCGAGAGGTTCGAGTCTAATCGCAACAAGGGCCAGAATAATCAGAATAATGGCCAACACAATAACAAGAACTGCAACGATCACCCTAATGACAACTGAAATAACTACTCGGGAGGTCAGAACCGCAAGCGAAAGCCGGACAACACTATCGCGGTGATGTCACAATCATCCAAGAAAGGTGGCGGCAGGAGTCAAGACAGTTCCCTGTTTAGTAAGCTCCTGAAGAAGCAGTGCCAATGGCACCTGTACCACAAGCACTCTGCAATGGATTGTTATAGTCTACGCAGAGTCATGAAAGACCTTCTGGAGCCGTCTAGTACTAAAGATGAGGGCAAAGCTAAGGAAGATGAAGACGATGGTAACAATGGCAAATTCCCAAACCCATCCAACACCATTAACGTCATCTTTGGCGACGCACCGGGTACTGCTACTGAAAGGTCCTAGAAGCTCGTTGAACCAGCAACACCAACGTTCCTCAAATGGTCCAAGGTGCCAATTACCTTCTCCAGGAAGGACCAATGGACTATTTTCTCAAACCCAGAATGATATCCTCTCATCCTGGACCCAGTAGTCGCTGGCTCCAGACTCACCAAAGTACTCATCGATGGCGGCAACGGTCTCAATGTACTCTTCACCAAGACATTGAAGAAGATGGGTCTTGACATCTCTGACATGCTCACCCCAACGAACTAAGAAACATTGTTGTACCCCTTGGACATGTGGTTTTGCCAATTACTTTTGGGACCAAAGAACACTACCGGACAGAGTACATCTGGTTTGAGGTGGCAGATTTTGAAACTTCGTGCCACGCCATCCTCGAAAGACCAGCACTAGCCAAATTCAAGACCATCCCATACTACGTGTACCAAGTACTCAAGATGCCGGGACCCAAGGGAGTACTCTCCCTACGCGGAGATATGAAGAGATCATACGATTATGACACGGAAGCCGAGGAGCTAGCAGCAATACACAAGTGCCAAATTCAATGATGCAAGTCTTCGCCGCATCCAAGGAACCATCCCCGTCAGAATGCGAGATCCTAGAGAAGAAGTTGGGAGCAACCAAGGTCAAGCCGACAAGTGAAGTAAACATCAAAGCCATTGACCTTGAGACTGGTGATAGCTCCAAGACAACCCTGATTGGCTCAGGGTTGGATCCTAAATAGGAAAGCGCGCTTGTCATGTTCCTTTCGGGCCAACCGAGACATCTTCGTATGGAAACCAGCGGATATGCCAAGGGTGCCCAGTGAGTTAATCGAGCACTCACTAAATGTGGATCCAAAAGTCACACCAAAAAGAAAATGACTACGATGATTCGCCCAAGACAGAAGAGAAACCATAAAAAAGAGCTAGCCAAACTACTCGTGATAGGCTTCATAAAAGAAGTCTATCATCCAGAGTGGCTTGCCAACCCCGTCGTGGTGCGAAAGAAAAACAACAACGAGTGGAGGATGTGTGTCGACTACACGAACCTCAACAAGGACTATCCAAAGGATCCCTTCAGGCTCACTAGGATCGATCAAGTCATCGACTCCACAGCTAGATGTGCCCTACTCTGCTTCCTTGATTGCTACTCGAGGTATCACCAGATAGCTCTCAAGGAAGAAGACCAAATCAAGACCGTGTTTATCACCCTATTCAGAGCTTTCTATTAGACTACAATGTCCTTCGGGCTGAAGAACGCAGGCGCTACATATCAACGGGCAATCCAGGAGTGCTTCAAGAAACATCTAAACCACAATGTCGAGGCGTACGTGGACGACGTGGTCGTAAAGACTAGAAATCCTGATGACTTGATTACAAATTTGGAAGAAACCTTCGCAAGCTTGCGAGAATTCCGGTGGAAACTAAACCTAGCCAAGTGCATTTTTGGCGTACCCTCTGGAAAACAATTCAAGTTCATCATCAGTCACTGAGGAATCAAAGCTAATCCCGAGAAGATCTCCGTCATCACTGACATGCACATCCCATCATGAATCAAGGACGTATAGGAGCTGACTGGATGCATAGCGGCCCTCAACAGATTCATCTCACGGCTTGAAGAATGAGGACTACCCTTCTTCAAACTACTCAAGTGGCAAGACAAATTCAAGTGGACCGAGGAGGTAGATCAAGCCCTGTAGCAATTAAAGGACTTCTTATCACAGCCACCGGTCCTCATGGCGCCAAATCCTAACAAAAACTTGCTGCTCTTGTTGACACCTGTCGGGGATACATCCCCAGTACCCGCAAGGAAGGAAGAAGTCAGACTCCTACTAGGAATTCCCTGTAATCCGACTAGGACTAGTCCCGTGTACTCCTACTAGGACTCCTCCTTGTAATCCGACTAGTACTCTGCCCCCTGGAGTATATAAAGAAGGGCAGGGGTACCTAGCTCGGAGGGTCATACCATCAACACCCAAGCCCAGGACACCCAAGAACAACTCTAGATTATCAATCTCCAAGATCAATACAAACCAACACACAGGACGTAGGGTATTACGCAATCTAGCGGCCCGAACCTGTCTAAATCGTGTTCCTTGCATCACCATTGATTCCTTGATTCTCGACAACCCTTACCGCATAAAAGACCACCTAGGGTACCCCCTAGGCGGGTTGCCGGTCTAAAACACAGACAACACCATTTCTTGGCATACGTCAAAGATGGCATCAAAAGGAAGCGGAGATGCCGATGCATAGTGGAAAGACAACGGCTAGTGGAATCAGCCGATAGGGTTGCAGAAGGCTTAGCCTATGAAGCTATAAGAGATCAGCCGATGATGGTGAAAACCTTGCCGATAGAGGAAGACAGAGGCCTAGCTGATGAAATCACAAGGGTGCAGCCGATGGAAGATGATAGGGGCATGGCTGTTGGGGTCAGCCGATGCGAGCAGAAGGATTCCAGCCGATTGGAGATGTTGGAGGTTCGGCCGATGAAGAGCAGGTTTTGGCCGATGGAGGCCAAGTTTGTTTCCGACTCCCGTACGAGTTGTGTTTGTTTCTGACTCCCAAGCAGGTTTTGTTTTGTTTTTCCATTTGGTCTAGAAGCTAGTGTTGCCAATTGGGTCTAAAGATCCTAAATTTGGAAAATGGTCGCCTACGTGGGAGGGAGCATATTGGATAAACCGGTGTGCTCCAGGCCACACGTATATTTTGGAGACAATTGAAGGAGAAGAGTTCACAAGGGCTCTAAATGGAAAATACTTAAATAAATACTACCCTAGTATATGGGTAGATGCATAGCCGACAGCGCAATACTTCGGGTTGACATAGCGGATATTGAGGGAATCACCTCTAGCCCAAAAGGAAGGAAAAAAGGCAGACATACGGGTAGCCGATGAAACATAAACTAATCACAGTTCGGTACATCGGCTGTGACATAGCCGATGCAATACAAGTCATCCTTAGAACAAATAATACTTGCAACATTGGGATACAGAAGGTTATTACATCGAAGTCATTGTCGTATCATGGCCAAGATATTTTATCGCAGGCAAATCTTGCTGGCTCTATATTGGTATCGGCAAATACCTATTCCCTTTGACGAGATATGCTTGGGAGCCACCCCAGTTGGGTCTCAGTAGTGCCGATTTCACTATCGACTTGGCCCAGTTCCAGTAGAATTTGGGTCCTCCTTGCTTCCAAACTAGTCAACTTGTCTTCAAGCAATACACGAGGGGGAGGTTGATGGCTTCGAAGGGTTGGCTGCTGCACCTGCTGGCTTGAGCCTGCAGCTTCAATATAGGACAAGATCAATTTGGCGTCTGCGGGCAGATGGTCTCTGATTCGATCACGATGAGCTTGGATCTAAGCTTTGTAAAAGGGGGAACAAAGAGTCAAGGATTGGTTCACAATAACCAATGCAGAATTGAGAAAGTGTAATGATACCTTATTGACCGATGAAAAAGATGACATCTTGGGGGTTTCGGTTCGAATCAAGTGCTTACAGAGGCGAAGGCTAGCACGGTTGTGTGAATTCATCTAAGGGGAACAATTGCTGCTCATATTTATAGAGCGGCATTGAAGGATTCGGACGTTAAGCAACAGTCGTCCAGAAGAGCCGCATTGAATAAAATAGCCGTTGGCGAGTCAGAGAAAGCTGCGAAGAATTGGCGAATTCACATTCAAGGCGGACAGTGAATGATGACATCACAAAATAAAGATACATGAAGGCTGATAATGTTCCATTACAACTATCCTAGAAGGGTTTGGATAGCATTTATCGCACGCAGGCGAATCTGATCGGCCACCTCCATTACTCTATGGTCATCATCGGCTGAGCCGAGGATGTCTGGTATGCTTCAATGATGCCGAATAGCTTGACGAGCATGGGTTTGCTTCTCCTACTCTAACTACTCGAGGATGTTTGGGAGTTGAACGAGCTTGCTTTCCTCTACAGCGATGGTGTCACTGACGATTTTCATTTCCTTGGCGAGTTCTGCCCACCGTGCTTTAAGCCGATCTATTTCGCTGATGATGTTCGGCCAAGAATTGCTGAGGAAGCTGATCCTGTGATGAAGTTCATCGGCACGGAGCCTGGAGGATTCTTTCTCTTGTTGCAACTGCTCCCACTTGGCGTGATCGACTATGCGCTGTAAAGCCCTTGACATCGGAATCCGCATGCTCTCTATGTTTGCTGCAGGAAACAGAGATTCTTCCATGTCTTCGGGGACCTGGCCTTTGAGCTCACAGAGGATTTTGCGTATCGGCTCTGCATCTTCCACCAACTGGTCGATGTTCTGATTGAGGAAGTCCCGCATGCTTTTAAGCTTAATTTTCACGTCATCAGACAAGGATTTAGCAGCTGGCGAGTGCGACAAGATCTCTTTTTCCTCATCAAGCCCTCCAACCTGGAAGGAAAAGAGACTGTTCTATGGGCTGTCTTGAGCCTATAAAAAGTAAACAGAATATAAGCCAATGATGTTAGAATAGAAATTGGCTAAATATAAAAAGTGCTTACCTGTCTGTGAAGATGGTTCTGCCGCATCCGATGGAGGTTCTTGATGAGTCTACTTATCGGAGGGTAGTTCATTCTGTGAAATCGCACCAGTTGAAGAATCTTTGGTAATTATTGGCTCGTAAAGGGTTGCCGATGTTGGGTTCGAGACGATTTCCTGAAAAAAAGGGTGTTTTCGATAAAATAAAGTTTATTGAGCTAAAGTATGAAAGATGATCCTTTACCTCTGAATCCAATGCAACTGATGGTTCAGGAGGGTCGCCTGATGCATCTGGGTTAGCCTGTATAGAGGATCAGCAGAGTTCAGCGATGAAGGTTACGAAGATTAAAGCAAAACATACTTGGTTACCTAGGTTGATGGAGTTGTGACAGGTGCGGTCTCCAGAATGTCCTCGGCATGAGGATCGGCCAGTGCTGGTACAGGTTGCTCCTGTGTGGATTGTGTAGACGGTTGAAAGAAGCAAAGTTAGCATCTGTAAGGTATATAATGAGTTTGAAAGCAATGAGATTACCTGGATAGCCTCTATCAAGAGTGATGCTGCTACCGATGCTACTTTCATCAGAACGGCCGTTTGGGGTGCCACTGCTGCCGTCAGATCAGTCTCTTGGGCTGACGTTGCTACCGGCGGATCAGTTGCCTGAACCGATGTTGAGCCCTTTTGAAGGCGCTTCATGTGGGTAGTCTTCTCGAGGGTGGAGACTTTGCGCTTTCGGCCTGTGGCTATGTCCATTAAGGATGGCGCACCATGGGTGATGTGAGGATCGGCCGATGGAGGGGCGTAGGCAATCGGCTTGTTGCTTTGACTAACAGTTGGAGGTGTAAAGTCAATACCCTGCAAGGGGAGATGTATTAGTAAGAAGAAAATATCTATGACAAAAGAAGACTCAGTTAAATCGGCAGTAATTACCCCTCCGTCAAGATCGTTGAAGTCTGGGTCAAACCTCTTGCAGTATATCCCTGTCGCCGTGCAAAACAGATGATTCTTCCATTATTTCCACCACAACTTGAATTGTTTAACGGTGAAGGTGGCAGCTGTCCATGATTCTAAGTTGATGGTGCTGGCGTCCAGGACCAAGTTGCTGAGTCTGTTATATTCAAGACCGCTGAAAAGTTTCTCACGGGCCTTCACAAGATCGGTGAAATAAGGTCTTATCAGCAATTGTCCAAAGCCGAGTTGACGAGCTGCTGCCGATGGGTGATAAAATTCGTACGTCGGATATTGACCTTTACCGGTGAAGAAGTTAGCTGGGAGGATTCCAAGCTTGATGATCACCTCTAAGACTTCTCTGTTAAAGGTGCACGTGACGAAGTCGAAACAATCTAGCAGCTCAAAAATGGGGACTTCACTGTGATAAGCGTACCAGACGGTAGCAATACTTGAAGGCCTCGGCTGCCGTGGAAGGGGTGAGTTTACTACCAGGGATAGTTGATACTGCTTCACCATAAGACATGCATCAGCGGGTTGCAGCTGGTTCTTCCTCTGGCTGATCTCTGGGAAAGGACATACACTTGATGTCATATTTGTAGGCGCATTGCAAGTGAAGATTGAGCCACAGATTGATGAACCTCCAGGGGCCACCCAGATTGCCGATGGGTTCTCCAGCCAATAGTTTGTTGGATACTTGATGCTGTAAGTGATAGGCCGATCCAAGAAGATGCTTTCCTAGGGGAAAATAGGATCTCATTGCCAATGCTTCGACCAAAGGTTGTAGATTAGTGGTCGGGCCAGCCAACCTCCCGCAGAACACAAATTTGTCCAACCACATAATCAGAAAGGCCACATGCTCCCTTTCCGCAACGGTTCTGGTTCTAATGTGACAATCAATGTAACCTTTCCATCCGCCGATGGATTTTGTCTCTAGCCGACGAGAACCTTTAGCCGGGAAGTGAAATGGCAAATCGACGAAAGTAATATCCAAGCCCGTCAGCATCAGGATGTCGACTAGGGTTGGGGTCATCGACCCGTGACTGAATACGAAGACATTTAGGGCGTCCGACCAGAAATATGACGCGGCTATGAGTATGTGTTTGTTTCTAGTCATATCCGACAGAGAAAGGGTAATACATTGACTGATGCGGCCCTCTTGCCAGAAGACCCTTTTGGAGTTAGCCATCCTAAGATACCAGTTTTTCCATCTAGGTGTGCGGTTGGACCAAGATCTAAAAGCGTGATCCCAATCGGGCAGATCCATCAATGCAGATTTAAAAGAGATTCTATTTGTCTCCAAATTAATCAGATATGTCAGATCAGGGTCTCTAATGGGGCCTAAGGCAATTAATCCAGTGGTATGTCAACTATGGGGATGGTGATTCTATCTCTAAGCTCCTAAGAAATGCGAAAATGGCTAAGTAAGGAAAGGAAGATAGAGGCACGGGGAAAACGATGAAGGCGGGGAGATGTACCTCGAGGATGGCAATAAGAGTGGCCATGGAGCTAGTTGCTTGAGATTTGGGGTTTGAAGCGATCAGTAAATGAATCACCGATGGTCGCTGGAGATCGCTGGGAGTCGTCGAAGGTCGCCTTTCGCTCGGAGGAAAGTGGAAACAAGGTGTGGCGGTGCGAGAAGATGAACTGGTGGGGAAGAAGAAGATGACAACTGTAAATTTATAAACTCACCCAAGAGGATAAATGTGGTATCTCATCTGCCGCCTGCACGAAACCCGAAGAGCTGTTACCCCTAGACGCTTTTTCAGGCAATCATGGCTGAGGAGATTTCGGAATAGAAAAGATCTTGTTACTTGGTGATTGGTAAGCATCGGTGTTTTCCCAGGGAAGGTGAAAATCATGGTTGAGACAATTTCGGAGCAAAAGATATGTTTCACTCTGAAACTGGGGGGCATGTGTTGACACCTTTTTTTGACATACATCAAAGATGGCGTCAAAAGAAAGCAGAGATGCCGATGCATAGTGGAAAGACAACGGCTAGTGGAATCGGCCGATGGGGTTGCAGAGGGCTCGACCGATGAAGCTATAAGAGATCGGCCGATGATGGCGAAAACCTTACCGATAGAGGAAGAAAGAGGCCTAGCCGATGGAATCACAAGGGTGCAGCTGATGGAAGATGACAGGGGCATGGCCGATAGGGTCAGCCGATGCGAGCAGAAGGATTCCAGCCGATTGGAGATGTTGGAGGTTCGGCCGATGAAGAGCAGGTTTTGGCTGATGTGGGCCAAGTTCGTTTCCGACTCCAATACGAGTCATTTTTGTTTTGTTTTGTTTTGTTTTGTTTTGTTTTGTTTTGTTTACAAAGTTTGTTTCTTTAGAGATAGATCTTATGTTTTGTCGTAATCAACTAGGATTAGAAGTCTTGATGTTTAGGGTATAAATAGAGGCCCTACGAGGTCTGGAAGGATATACACATCATAATCAATATAAATCTACTATTTCTCACAATTTACTTTCAAGTCGGTGACTTCGCCATTGTTTTCTTTTCTTCACAAGTTCTTCCAAGCTAGTTGGGCTACATCGCTTTGATCTCCGGCTAGACTGTAAGTTCTGGGTCTACCGAATACTTTCTAGGCTTTAACTTCAGGCGCATCACTGTCGTTTTATCTAGATTTATTCCAAGTTATAGATATTTGCTAGATCTACAAGCTTTATTGATTATATCTTGTTGTTTTAGCATTTATCACAGTTATCCAACTTGGAACACGTTCCGATCGGCTTTTACCTTGTTTTTCTTATCAATCTACTATCACACAGCCAATTAGATCTGTTTCGAGTGTTGTTCGCGTAGTACTATTTAGGTTGTGTTTTACGCTTCCTTTGCATCTACTACGTCCACATCGGCTAATCTAGCATATTGTCTTTTGCTCGTATCAGCTGTCTTGCCGATACGTCCTATGGAGCGATTCGGAACACCTGCCGATTTGCTCTTGTATTTGACATTTTACTTGTCCTTGTCAATCAGCAGGTTAGATTGACTGGCACGCCACAGATCGAGAGGGTTACAACCCGAACAAGAGCTAAGCAGATTCTCCCAGGTTTCGTGTGTTAGTACGCATGAGTCAACCATCCGATTTTTGCGTCAACAGCTCTGTAACGCCGCAAGTACTAATGTTGTTAGTACGGCAGTCGTGGTTGAGAGACCGGAACCAGGCCTTGTACACAAATTACAAAGGCCCGTCTACTTTGTCAGAGAGGTTGTTAGATTGCAAAGCCAAGTACCCACCAGTCCAAAAACTACTGTATGTAATACTACTCACCTCGCGGAAGCTACGATACTACTTCCAGGAGCACAACATCTCCATCGTCACAGACTTCCCCCCTAGGAGAAATCCTCCATAATCAGGATGCAACAGGAAGAATATTCAAGTGGCCAGTAGAACTCGGAGCATTGTCCCTGGAATTCATTCGAGGACTACCATCAAGTCCTAGGCACTAGTTGATTTCACGGTAGAATGGAGGGTATAATCAACTACCAACTCAAACAGAACGTCCAGAGCATTGGGTTATGTATTTCGACGGATCACTCAACCTCGAGGGCGCCGACACATGAGTACTCTAAATATCTCCAAAAGGTGAACAACTCAAATATGTTTTGCAAATCTTCTAGGAGGTATACGACAATGAAGCTGAATATGAAGCGCTCCTGCACGGGCTCCGCCTGGCAATTTTTCTGGGAATCATGCGATTGTTGGTCTATGATGACTCACTGGTGGTAATCAATCAAGCAATGACGAGTGGGATTGCCACAAGGATAACATGGATGCGTACTGCTTGGAAGTACACAACATAGAGAACAAGTTCTCTGGTCTGAAGTTTCACCATGTAGCTTGTGACAACAATGTTGCCGTGGACATCTTATCCAAGCTCATATCTACTCGTGCTCAAGTTCCAGCTCAGGGTCTTCGTCCATGAGCTACACAAGCCATCCATAATGGAGCCAGCACCATCAACAATCACTGATTGAGGTCAAGACACACCAGATCGGAAGGTTATGATGATCAATGTAGACTAGAAAAATTCTCTCATCGACTGCATCAAGGAGCACAAGTTACCTCTAGATAAAATAGAAGTAGAGCAAGTCTCATGATGCAGCAAGAACTACATTCTAGTCGGGGACAAGCTTTGTAGAAGAGGCGCATCATCAGGAGTACTCATGAAGTGTGTCTCAAGACAAGATGGCAAGGACATACTGGAGAAAATTTGCAAAGGCATCTGCGACAACCATGCATCCTCATGTACAATCATGGGCAAAGCTTTTAGCGTAGGGTTCTATTAGCCTACAATCCTGGCTGACGCCGAAGAACTAGTCCGCTGATGCTAGGGATGTCAATTCTTTGCCAAGCAACAACATGTCTCTGCCTACAAGCTGATCCCCATACCACCCTCTTGGCCCTTTGCTTGCTGGGGGCTAGACATGATTAGCTCACTGCCCACGGCACGTGGAGGGTTCAACCAAGTACTGGTGGCGATTGATAAGTTTACCAAGTAGATCGAAGTGAAGCCAGTAACCTGTCCCAAGGAAGATAGAGTACTCGACTTCCTCGACAAAATTGTCCACCGCTACGGCTTTCCCAATCGCATTATAATAGACCTTGGCTCCAACTTCAACAACCACGAGTTCTAGGAGTATTGCAAGAATAGCGGGATTGACGTTCGGTATGTCTCTGTCGCTCATCCACAAGCCAACGGCTAGGTTGAGCGCGCTAGCGGGATGCTACTGGAAGCTCTCAAGAAAACACTACATGATATTGGAAACACTAAAGGGGGCAAGTGGCTCAAAGAACTACCAAATATCCTCTGGGGGGATTCTTACCCAGCCGTGCAAGCCTACAGGGTAATCGCCCTACTTCCTAGTCTACGGATCAGAAGATGTCCTCCCCGCCGACGTCATGTGGAAATCTCCAGTAGTCGAGCAGTATGAGGAGGGCACAGCAGAAGAAACAAGGCGCCTAGACTTAGACAGCCATGAGTGCAGCACTTGTCCAATCTGCAAGGTACCTTGAAGGAATCCGCCACTATCATGATCGCAACATCGAAGAACGTTCATTCAATATAGGCGATATGGTTCTCAAGTGTATCCAAGACACCAAGGGGCTGCACAAGCTAAATTCACTATGGGAGGGACCGTTCATCGGCTCCAAGGTCACCAGACCTAGGTCGTACAGGCTCCAATACCTCTCCCGTGAAGACATCGACAACTCGTCAAACATCGAGTAACTCTGTCACTAACAAGTCTGCACAAAGCTATTCAGCTTCTTGGGCATAATTGCCTATATGCAGCTTGTAATAACAAGTCCACAAAGAATTTTTCGAGCTATTCAACTCATCGTACAAAATTGTCCAAAGCGGCTTGCAACGACAAGTCCGCAGTTAAATTCATGAGTTATTCAACTCATTGGACCAATCTATTCCTTGGCGTCCTTCAGAAAAGAAGTCATCAACAATTTGGGAGTTATCTAAACTACCCAAGTTACTATGTGCTAGACAAGTCTGTCTAGTTGCAGCTTGTAATAACAAGTTGGCAGTTCCAGGTTTTCGAGAGCACAACATGTAAACAACACAGAGAGGTTGCAAAGATAGGCTCCATTTGAAGAAATCCTAAAGAGTCCACTCATCTAAGTGGTCTGACTACCTAGGTGCCTTGAGTACTCGTACTCCGCAGAAAGAAGTCGCATCCTAAAGTACTCTACATCGGATACCTGAAGAGGCTCATTAAAGTAGCCTTGTGCATAGACATTTACATCTACTGTACGAGCAATCATCAAGGTAGTTCGTAAGATGCACTAAAAAATAAGTCAAAAGCAATAAAAATTGCAACAAGACTCAAAAATATTTACATTTCATTCATATAATATTTATATTACAAAGAACTAATGTTCACTTTTTACAGAGACTACTCAAGGTCTAAATGACTAGCTACATCCTTTGCGATAGGATCCATCTCTTGCAAGTACTGCTAGAAGAGCTCATCAGAGCAGTCCTCTGCTATCCCTTTCACAACAGGAGCTAGCTCCATCTCTGGGTAGAAGCACTTCATAAATGCTAGCAACTGTCGGGCATACACCCCAGGTCCACGAGTAGGCCTTGGACGGTCCACCAAGGGACGTACTCGGATAAGATCAGAACAAGGATGGGTGTATCCTTCTCGGATTAGTCTTGTATGTTTATGGAAAACTACTCGGGCCAATACCGAGTAGAGCTCTGTAATAGTACCTGACTAGGACTCAGACTTGTAACTCTGCCCTCTCGTGTATATAAGGCCGGGCAGGGACCCCCCTCGACATAATCTCTCAAGACCCATACATACATCAATATAAACCAACACACAGGACGTAGGGTATTACGCGATCTAGCGGCCCAAACCTGTCTAAATCGTGTTCCTTGCGTCACCATTGATTCCTTGATTCTCGACGACCCTTACCGCATAAAAGATCACCTAGGGTACCCCCTAGGCAGGTTGCCGGTCTAAAACACCGACAGCTGGCACGCCAGGCAGGGGGCTTCGTCGAGTTTCTTAGCGCGAACTCAACGGCGAAGGTCATCATCAGGCCCGTTTTCTTCATCGAAGCCGACGCCACCTTCGTTTTTGGATCCTGGTTTTGCGTTGCCGAAGGCTCGGGATCGTTCCGGCACCAGATCGTCGATACACAGGAGAAGAAACCAGAAAATCTGACCAGAAAAAATCAAGATTTCAGAGTCAACGAGTTCGAGTTCGACTACGCGTCGGATTCGACTTCGCCTCGGACTGCTCCAACCTTCCGCTCAGGGGTCGGGCACTCCCGACCCCAGGACTCAGGGTCGGGCGAGGCGGAGTTTCACTCGGGGTCGGGCGAGGCGGAGCTACTCCTCCAAAGGGTCGGGCTCAGCCGACCCCTGGACTCAGGGTCGGACTCGCTTCGGATTCGACGGCCCCAGTCAGCATCCAAATCGGTTTCGACTTCAAAGCGGTTCCCACACGGACTCCGCAACGCAACCAAAGTCCACCAAGGTTTTCTTGCTCGAACCCGAGTCGAACTCGGGCATGACGAAGATGTTGACTCCGACTCATCCTACTCACTAGAGATACCATTATGTGGTCCAGCCCAAGGGTTGGTAATAACTTCGACATCGCAAGGCAGATTCGTCCACTGGCCGGGATTGCGACCACCTCTTCTCGACCGTGACTACGACTCGCGCCTAGTCGCCCATATAGACAACCTACCATATCAAGAAGGCGTTCCACTTACGTCCAACCACAAAGAAAGTTACACAGAGATTGCTACATCAAGCTTCGAAAGCTACTACCCGGATAGGGAGATACATGTTATTACTCAGAATAACAACCCGGGTACTAGCCAGAACAGAACCCCCAGGCGATTAGCATAAATCGACAACATCTCCGAAGATGAATCTACTGCTGATGCCCCTCACGGTGAAACTTTCGAGCAGCGCAACGAACGAAGGGCGTGCAATGCTACTCGAGCCGAGCGACGACAGTTGATGGCTACAAATATCCCTATTACGAATCTTGAAAGGGCTTTCAACGCAGTTTAGGCTCAGGAGCACAATACTCCACTTGCGGCCATCGCCTCAATCAACCTTTTAACTACGTTGATGCCTCAGAATAGGGACAACGCAGCCACAGCTCAACTCGTGCAGCGCGGCAATGGACTGATCGCACAACTCGCGGAGCAAGCCTACAAGCTACTCGACAAAGAATCACCAATCCTGTCTGTTCCTCGTATCACATCTCATCAAGAAGGTAGCAGGGGAGCTGCAGACAAAAACGCCACCCCACGAAACGATGATGCAGTCAACCAACCTCAGCAACACAGCCAAGGTCCAAGCAAGCATAAAACTCCTGCGTGACATAAATATATTGGTGAGGTCAGCTGCACCAACTCGGTTAAAAGCATCCGCCCTACTCGGAAGAACAACGAAATATCCAACTTCAGTGATTTGCGAGAAATTCTCAATAGTCGGCGCGAACGGGAAGTCGACAGCTACAACCATTTTCCTACTTTCACAAACCGGGTAATGAAAAAAAATTACCCGATAAGTTCAAGCCAACCGAAATCACCAAGTACGACGGCAAGCAAGACCCAATTCAATGGCTACGCTGTTACTTGCTAGCTGTGCAAGCAGCCAAGGGCAATAACGACACCAAAGTCATTCATTTCCCCATATGCATGGAACCCGCACCACTGACCTAGCTCGAGTCATTAAAACCCAAGTCCATTGATTCTTGGGCAGACTTGACAAAGACTTTCACCACCAACTTCGCCGGCTCCATGGCTAGACCAGGCAACAAAATCGACTTAAGACAAATTAAGAAAAAAGAGGGCGAGACCTTACACGACTATCTGCAATGGTTCTTCGAAAAGAAGGCTACCATAGTTGACATCTCCGAAACAGACGTCATTGAGTGCTTCCAAAATGGACTCTATGATCGACGAACATACCAAGATTTCGGTCGCCGACGACCAGCTGACGTCAAAGAACTCAAAGTCATGGTGCAACAGTGGGCTGACGAAGAAGACAAAGGTCGAGAACGGTTCGGTTCCCACCACAACCGAGGACGTGACAACAATCACAACAATGAACCCGATAGAACTCGGCATAACGGTGCTCGGAATTCCTATCCGAGTAACCACAATCGCAAAAGGAATTCCTATCCTGCACAACAGAACAAGTACTCGTGTCACGACACAGGTACTAATTTCAAAGACATGGAATCAATGGGACCAGAAGCTTACCGCTGCACTGCATATGCACCTACACGGCGGTACATCTCAATCATCCCAACCTCCATCTCTATGTCAAGCAGCGGGTCATCGATTAATTGAATATCTTCAAGATTAACCCCTACTGCCAGTGGCTCCTCGTGCGCTTCAGCATCTGCCGCACCGAATGGAACCAAGGCACGACTTGTCAACGGGCCCGGCTCGAAAGGTGGGATTGTCACCATGATTTCCAGCACCTCCACGGTTTTGGTCTCTACCTCCGGCTCAGGGACTACAAAAGTAGCCACGGCGCCAGAGGTAGTCGCCATTGCAGCTTCAGCCACCAGTTGCTCGGGGGCTAGCACTACAACATCAGTTAATGAAGATCTTACATCTTGCATCAATGCAACAACAAGGGATATGTCACTTGGATTTGTTGTCGGTGCAGGTTGTTATTCTGGCAGAAGACTTGTCGGCACAGGAAAGATGTCCTGGACTGAGTGGCTACTGCCATCAGCCATGAGCTTCAGGCTTGGACCTCCAAGCTCCACGCTAGAAGATTTCCTACAAAAGACAAGTTGTCAGATACATACAACAAGTTGATAACAAACTACAATTACTACTCCAAAAGGGTAGCAAGGCTTACTTTGAGGATCACCTCAGCTTCAAAGAGGGCTCCCCTAAAAAGCGTAGTGGCTTGATAGCTGGAGACGGCTTCTTTGGCGTGGCTTGTTGGATCGCAGTGTGATCCTCGCCAGCCTTCGTTGCCACCTCTATCTCTCGAGTAGTCTTTGCACTAGCAGGGTCTGCCCTAGCAATGAGGGGCTCTGGGTCATCTTCGATCTCTATGACCTCTTTGATTACTAGAAGCTGCTGCTGTACGACTTCAGTAGTCGTCCTTTCCGCCTTGGCCACCTCCTCGACTACCTGCAAACCACCAATACCATATTGAGTAGACATGGTGATATTGGATTCACTTACTAGTACTCGATCCTCAGAATCTTGCCCTTCCTCAAAGGTTATTACTGGTGGAGGTACGTCTTCGGCACTGAGAGGCTCCTTCACAGCGCGCTTCCCAACAATGGTCCACTTCTTCTTTGGCGAAGAAGCTAGTGTAGCCTTTAGATCATCTTCAACTGCATGCTTCAATGATTTGGAGGATGACCCAGCCTTATCAGATGGCTAGGCCTTGATCACGAAGTCCTCCGCAACTTCAGAAACAGAGCTGCTAAAGGACTCGATTACTTCTTCTTCCTCCTCCTCTGCGGCTTCAGTCACGCTCGCTACCGTATGAAGGTGAGGAGCAGCTTCAATGTCTTCTGCATCGGGAGGAGGAGGAGCAGAGCAGTAAGTGTGTACGTCTTTCTGCACAGACAGACAAGTCAGTACATCAAAATTCGCCAAAAATAAGTACTCGGGGGCTGCGGCCATGACTACTTACAGTTCTTGGAGGGTTAGCGGTGCAAAACTTGTGCACAATCATCAGGATTTCGCTCGCATTCTTGAATATGGGCCTCAACCGCACCATGACCACATCCACGCTGAGTTCTTCCGGAGACATCCTCGACAGGTCGTTGACACCCGAGTAGTCATATCCTCAGGTGCACCGTGGTTGCAGGGGTTGCACTCGCCGCTTCATGAAGTTGAAGGCTACCCTAACTCCTATTAGCCCCTCTTGCTTGCGCTTGACTATTCTGTCCAGAAGCTCGGGTAGCTGCAAGCAATCTCCATGGCTTGGCTCATCTAGTGCCTATTATTCCAGATAGGGCGGTGCCCTGTCACCTTGGGGAGCTTGAGGTCGTGGTTGCTGATATAGAGCCACTTCTCCTTCCATGCAGAATGTGAGTCTACGAGCTCATAATCCAAGTACATGCCCTTGAGCTTCTCCCTCATCTATATTCCAGCTCCTTCGACTACTTTCGTGAGTTACATCTTGGGTTGTGGCTTGACGCGGAAAAACTTCCGAAACAACTGGAAGTGGGGCTGGATCCCTAAGAAGGCCTTGCACAAATGTACAAAGATTGTGGCGTGCAGAATGCCAATGGGGTTGAGGTGAACAAGTTCCAACTTATACTGGTCCAGGAGGCAGCGGAAGAAATCGGAGGTGGGTAAGACAAGACCGCATTCAATGAAATGCGAGAAGATGACCATCTCCTCCAGGTACTCCTCCATTTGCTAGGGGTTTCTGAAGGCAGGTCTCCAGTTGACGCCCTTTCCTTGGATAAGGTTGGCTACCTCCAATGCCTTGATATCTTCCTCCTTCAGCGAAGACTACTTCCAGGCACATGCCGGAGTCGGCGGAGCAGTTTGATCTGTCTTTCCATTCTTCAGGGCAAGGAGTTGAATCTCCTTTTTCTTGTCCGCCTTCTTCTTCCTGCCTTCCGCCTTGGACACAGTTTCTTTCTTCCTCATCCTTGTTGCAACGAGTGTCTTCCTTCGCATACGCTCGGTCACTAAGTGGTGGGGGACGGCGATACTAAAGCTCAAGGATCAGGCAGCGGCGGTGCTAGGGCTGTCGTACATAGATCTATGAGCCCACTAGAAGGCTTGGACAGATCCGTTTATAGGGTTGTACATCAAGACGTGTCAGACATGGGAACTACAGTGCAGGACGACGTAGTCTACATAGAGGACAGGAACTAGTTGAGGACTCGGAGACTACTCGTAGCAGTTAGAATAGGACTCTCTATTCGAATCCGACTTGTACTCTTGTAAAACAACCGGCCTGTAACCCTGCTCCTCCAATATATTAGGACGAGCAGGGACCCCCTCCAAATAAGTTCAATTGAATACAAGCAAACAACACACAGGACGTAGGGTATTACGCGATCCAGCGGCCCGAACCTATCTAAATCGCGTGCCTACGTACACCATCGAGTTCCTGATTTTGGCGACACCCACCAATCAAAACTCTACCTTAGGTACTCACCTTGGTAGGTTGCCAGGTTTAAACACCGACAAGGGCTACAGTGCAGAAGTTGAAAGAGCAGATGACAAAAATAAAACGGAAGAGGTGTTTCCCTCCGTTATTTACAACCGCGGCGTAGTAAACAACAGCGGGAATTAAGGAATATTCAGGTTTTAATTGACCCGAGGATTTCGCACCTGATTGTCAGTTACCACTATTTTCGAAAGAGATAAGGTTACTATTGATCGATGGTTACGTTGACCGAAGGTTGACCCTTATACCCACCAAACTAGTCGTGTGACGGCTTGGGGGCTGTGTGCCACGTGCCCATCAGCTAAAAAGTTTTTTCTCTAGGTTTTTAAGGGAAAAAGAGATGCAAATTACAGATTGACCCTCAGTCTGATTCTTCAATTCAACCTAAGGCTCGGGGGCTACTCCATATGGAGGGCGACTTTCGTCGCACTTCCATATAAAAATTTAAGAGATGAAGATTCAAGATCAAGTTAAAACAGGCTTGAGCAGATTCTAGCCGCATGGCAGTGCTCGGGTACAATTGAAGACTCAAACACGATGAAGTACTTGAAGAGCACAAAAACTAGTCGGTGAGGTCTACAAAAGTACTCGGAACTGCTGCATTTGACTAAAAAGTACTCGGGGCTTGTCGTACGTACATCTATGGGCCCACCCGAAGGTTTGGACAGTCCTAGATATAGGGCTGGACACCGAGACGTGTCAAACATGAAGGCTACTGTGCAGAACGGTGTAGTCTACGTCGTAGGACAAGAACAAGTTGAGGATTAGGAAAACTACTCATAGCAATTAGAGTAGGACTCGCCTAGTCGAATCCGAACTTGTAAACAACCGACCTATAACCCTGCCCCTAGCAATATAAGGCGAGTCACGGATCCCTCCAAAGCAATTCAATCCAACCAACATACAGGACGTAGGGTATTATGCTATTCAACGGCCCGAACCTGTCTAAATCGGATGTCTATGTTCACTTTCGAGTTCCTGATCTCGGCGAGCCCCACAAATCAAACACTACCTCGGGCACCCCCTCGCTATGTTGCCGGGTCTAAACACCATCAGGAGATCCTGATATCCGGTTTGAGGAAATAGAGGGTATACATTAGACGGTTTCATAGATTAGGGTTGTGTCTTAGACTTTTGGCAGGGTTTAGGTGGGTAATGTGGACTTATTCCTTAAAAAAATATAGGTTCGATTCAGTACGTATCCCAGTCTTTACCTAAGTGCGAGGCACCAAAATTCCGATGATGGAGTCTTTCCGAACACTGGGGTGATATTCAGTAATTTCTCTCTTTGTTTGGACGAATGAATATATTCACTTTGTGGATCATTTTTGAGTTATTCACCAGCAGAATTGAACGGGTGCAGAAGTTAGTCGGAACTCATCCAGACTGAGTAGCTGTTTCAGTAAGTTGATTTGTTAGGTGTGGTGTTTGTACGAAAGGAGATCAAATCCAGTAAATTATATGTTTATTTCCTATTAAATTTGACAGGTTAGATAAATGGTGTATGGCCAATTCAGACAAATTGAATTCAAGTCAAGTAAATGGTGTCTGCTTCCTGAACCAACTGTTATTTCCTTCATTCAGCGGAACAACAATTGAAATGCTGGACCTGAGCCACAATAATATTTCTAAAAAGATGTTCTCAACCTCAACCATAGCAGTGAACAACAAGATGTAAAGAAACAAAGGACTATATGATCAACAGAGTTGATATTTTATTCTGGATACAACAAAGCAACAATGAAGGGAGAAATAAAACTTGTGCCTCTCGCAAGAATGTAGCACATTATTAATCACAATCGAACAATTGAACTGGATGATTAAGCATCATTTGCAGTTAGGTCACTGCTGTCTTCGTCAAGGAACGGATAATCCGTATAGCCAACAACTGGATCCTGCGTGTAGAATGTGGAACGGTCATACTCATTCAGCGGCGCGCCAAGCTCAAACCTTTTAGGTAGGTCCGGATTGGCCAAGAAGAGCCTTCCATAAGCAACGAGGTCGGTGTAGCCATCTGTGACTACTTTGTTGCCTTCCTCACGATCATATCCGCCAGCGGCAATGAACATACCATTGAATGCCTTCCGGAATGGCAAAAGCCTGTGAGGGATCTGCCTACGACCATCAACAACGGCCATTCTAGGCTCCACCATGTGACAGTAGAGGAACCCCTCGTGCTTGTTAAGCTGCCGAACCATGTAGTCGGCGAGCGCCGCTGGGTCAGAGTCCACACAGTCCATGTAGTCGAGGAACGGTGACAGCCTGATGCCCACACGTTGCGCTCCCACCTCACGGACCACAGCGTCGACCACCTCCACTGCGAAGCGGCACCTATTCTCGAGGCTTCCACCGTACTCATCATCTCGGTCATTGGCTCCGTCCTTCATGAATTGCTCAAGGAGGTACCCATTCGCACCGTGTATCTCCACGCCATCAAACCCTGCCTCAATGGCATTCCGCGCAGCGCGCCGGAAGTCGTCGACGATCCCTGGGATCTCGTCCACCTGCAGCCGCCGCGGCTTGGAGTACACCATGCCGGGCTCGGCGTCTGGGGAAATCTGCTTGTCCGTGCTTGAAATGGGTGCCTGTCCATCAGGTTGAAAATCTGCCATTTCGTTCACAACGACGTATTAGCGTTTGAACGAACAATAATCAACCAACCAGGCAGCTGATTGAACAAGATTAATTTTGAGATGTTAGTGTGGATGCCTACCGTTTGTGGAGACCCTGCCGACATGCCACATTTGGCAGAAGAAGAGGGCGCCCTTGCGGTGGACGGCGTCGACGATGGGCTTCCACGCCTCGACCTGCTCTTGCGTCCAGATGCCGGGGGTCTCCGGGTACCCCTGCGCAGTGGCAGACACACCTGTAGCCTCCGTGATGAGGAGGCCACCCCTGGTGGCGCGCTGGGAGTAGTACACCGCGGCGTGCGGCTGCGGCACGTTACCGTAGGAGCGGCACCGGGTCAGCGGCGCGAGCACCACCCGGTGGGAGAGCTCGAACCGCCCCATCTTGAATGGCGTCAGGAGCGGCATCACCTCTTGATGAACCATGTTGTCTGCTAGATCGAGATCGCCGATGCGCTGCCGATGAAGGAAATCAGCGATCACTAGGTGGCTTTGCTTGGCTCTGTTTCTTGCTTGCGAGTAAGCTCTTGCTTGTTCTCTGCTTGTGGTGTGGTGCTCTCCAACCGGCCGGGGTGGAGGAGTATTTATACCTGTCGGAGGGTTTGCTCCGGGCGTGTTGGCAGCCTGGCATTTACCAGCCGCCTCCTTTTGACTGGTCCACCTTTTGATCCTCCCACGCCGTCGCCGACGTCATCTCTTGATCTCTGTCGTGTAACCAGCGATAGCAGCCATGTCATTCTCCAAAAACAATAGCAGCCATGCTATTTCCCTTTTTTTTATGCAGGTACGTGTATGCTGACACTGGTGCCCATCATCATGAGCTAGAGATGACGCCACTAGTACGTCATCCCCTGGTATTCTTCCTGAATGACGACTGATCCAGAAATGCAGCTCATCTGATGCATAACGCTTCACTTATATTTGAAAAGGATCGCTTTATCTCGTAGCGCGGGGTCACAACATATTTCATTGACAAATGTTTTCTAACGTTTTTCAAGGAGTCTTATCTAACACGCAGATGTTTTAGGGGGCCAGGACATCGAATTTTCTTCTTGGCATCCAATTTTAAAATCTGCAGCTAAGTTTAAATATCTTTACTAATAATAAAGATGGTGAATGCTCAAAACTCCCCTAGCTTTTGCAGGCGTGCTTTTGTAATTTTCCCAATACCTAATTTACTACGCACCATTACCCCAAAATTGCATCCAGAAAATATATAAGTTTTGTTTAAATTAAATATAGTTCCAATATAAACAAATAGTAATAGAGCTATTTGCAATAAATAAATAAATATTAGTGCAGTTCAAAAAATGAAGAAGTTCATATTACACCCCCATCTCTTGCGGTGGTATGAAATTCAACCCCCAACTACAAACCTTGTTGTATCGTCGCACGTATGCTGACCAAACAACTGAACAAGTGAGCTCTTCCAAAAATTTTGATTGGAAATATAGTATCTGGTGCTACACCTTAGTTAACTGCAGACATTGCAAGCGGTTTTAGAAAAGAGCTGGTACTGATTGCAGGAAGCGATAACAACAATTACGGGCCATGAGCTCACCAAAATTAGACCTTTAACAAAAGGATACCATTACTCCGAGATCCCAGCCAATTGTTTGGAGGAAGAATTTTGCAATGCATTCTATCTTAAGGACAGTGACAGACCGTCGAGCTGTTCCTGATCGCGCGCCTGCCACGATGTACAGGGGGTTTGGATAGATCCGTATACAGGACTGCGCACCGAGACGTGGCAGATATAAAGACTACGGTGCAGGACAGCGTAGTCTACGTGGAAGACAGAAACTAGTCGAGAACTCGGAAAACTACTCGTAACAGTTAGAGTAGGACTCTCTAGTTGAATCCGACTAGTATTCCTGTACCTGTAATCCTGCTCTCCCGATATATAAGGGCATTGAAGCAAATCCCGAGAAAATATCCGCCATCATCAATATGCAAGCTCCGTCTGGCATCAAAGATGTTCAGAAGTTGACTGGGTGTATGGCGGCCCTTAACAAATTCATATCAAGACTTGGAGAACAGATCCTTACCTTCTTCAAACTACACAAGCGGCAAGATAAGTTCCAGTGGACCAAGGAGGCAGACCAAGCCTTGCAACAGTTGAAGGATTTCTTATCAAAGCCACCAATCCTCACGGCGCCTAGCTCCAATAAAGACTTGCTGCTTTACATCGCTGCAACTACTAACGTTGTAAGCATGGCAATAGTAGTCGAAAGATCAGAGCCCGGCCATGTATACAAAGTACAGAGGCCCGTCTATTTCATCAGCGAAGTACTCTCAGATTCCAAGACAAGGTACCCACCGGTCCAGAAATTGCTATACACCATACTACTCACTTCGCGGAAGTTGCAGCACTACTTCCAGGAACACAAGATCTCCGTCGTCACTGACTTCCCCCTGAGCAAGATTCTCCACAATCGGGACACCACAGGCAGGATTTCAAAGTAGGTAGTGGAACTTAGAGCATTGTCCTTGGATTTCAAGTCAAGAACCAGGATCAAGTCCCAGGCTCTAGTCGATTTCATGGCAGAATGGTAGGAAAATCAACTACCAACACCGGCAGAGCACCAAGAGCATTGGGTCATGTACTTCGATGGGTCTCTCAAGCTCGAGGGCACCGGTGCAGGGGTACTGTTGATATATCCCAAAGGCGAGCAACTCAAATACGTCCTGTAGATCTTCTGGGAGGCATCCAACAACGAAGCTGAATATGAAGCGCTACTGCACGGGCTTCGCCTGGAGGTATCGCTAGGAATCAAAACATTGTTGGTCTACGGCGACTCACTGGCTGTGATTAACCAAGTCAATGATGAGTGGGATCGCAATAAGGAGAACATGGACGCATACTATATGGAAGTACGCAAGCTCAAAAATAAATTTTCGAGCCTAGAGTTTCACCAAGTAGTTCACGATAACAATGTCGCCGCGGATGTCTTGTCCAAACTTGGCTCAACTCGCGCCCAAGTCCTAGCAGGAATCTTTATCCATGAACTACGCAAGCCATCCATACGGAGCCGGCACCTTCTACAAGCACCGATCATGGTCCTGAGGCACCAGATGGGAGGTGATGATGATTGATGTTGATTAGAGAATCCTATTCATTGACTACATAAGGGAACAAAAACTACTCTCGGACAAGACACAAGCAGAGCAGATCCTACGATGAAGTAAGAATTACATCCTATTCGGGGGAAAGCTCTACAGAAGAGGCGCGTCTTTAGGAGTACTCATGAAATATGTCACACGACAAGACGGCAAGGAGATATTGGAGGAGATACACAAGGGCATCTGCGGCAACCACGCAACCTCACGCACAATCGTGGGCTAGGCTTTCAGAGCAGCGTTCTACTGGCCCACCGCCCTAGCGGACGCTGAAGAACTAGTCCGCCGGTGCCAAGGTTGTCAATTCTTCGCCAAGCAGTAACATGTCCCTGCCTACAACCTTATCACCATACTGCCAACATGGCCCTTCGCATGCTGGGGGCTCGACATGATTGGTCCCCTTCCTACAGCGCCCGGAGGATTCAACCGAGTACTAGTAGCCATCGACAAGTTTACCAAGTGGATCGAGGTCAAGCCACTAACTTGCCTCAAGGTAAACAGAGTACTTGATTTCCTCGATGATATCGTCCACCGTTATGAATTCCCCAATCGGATAATCACAGACCTTGGTTCCAATTTTAACAATCACGAGTTCTAGGAATACTGAGAAAATAGCGGAATCGACGTTTGGTATATCTCCGTCGCTCACCCGCGGGCCAATGGCCAGATTGAGCGCGCCAACGGGATGCTACTGGAAGCCTTGAAGAAAAGATTGCATGACATTGGCAACACTAAAGGAGGCAAGTGGCTTAAGGAACTACCAAATGTTCTCTGGGGGCTACGTACTCAACGGTGCAAACCCATGGGGCAATCGCACTATTTCCTGATCTATGGATAAGAAGCCATCTTTCCTGATGACATGATGTGGAAATATCCAACAGTCGAGCAATAAGATGAAGGAGCGGTAGAGGAGACAAGGCGTCTAGACCTTGACAGCCTAGAAGAAGCCCGCTGTGCAGCACTCATTCAGTCTGCAAGGTACCTCAAGGGTCTTCGCCGCTATCATGATCGCAACATCAAAGAGCATTCTTTCAACATAGGCGACATGGTCCTCAAGCGTATCCAAGACACCAAGGGGCTACACAAGCTTAATTCACCATGGGAAGGACCGCACATCGTATCCAAGGTCACAGGCCTAGGATCGTACAGGCTACAACACCTCTCTAGCGAAGATATCAACAACTCGTGGAACATCAAGCATCTTTGTCGATTCTATCCATAGTCCAAAGACTACGCAGCATTGTAAATAGGTTACTGGCCACTATTTACTAGGTTCCCAGGGCACAGTGTCGACCCTACTCAAAGAAGTCGAGGAGATAGGCCCTAGTCAGCGGAATCCTGAAGAGACTACTTGATTTCTACTACCAGAAAGCTTGGGTACCTGAGTACTCAACAACTCGCTTCCGAAGAGGCTCACAATAGTAGCCTTGTACGCAAACACTCACCTCAGTTGTACGAGCAAGATCATGCCCAAGTGTGAGAAGCACTAAACCAAAAAGATAAACAAGTCACCAGCAATGAATTTGCATTAAGACTTAAAGTATTTATACATTGCACCATTGCAGAATTAATGTTTTTTCTTATCTACAAAAGACAACAGACTACTACAGGTCTAGATGCTTGGCGACTTCCTCGGCGATGGGATCCACCTCCTCCAAATGCTGCTGGAAGACTTCGTCCGAGCAATCCCCCGTGATCCCTTCTGCGATAGGGGACAAGTCGACGTTAGGGTAGAAAGACTTCACGAAAGCCAGCAGCTGCTTCGAGATGGATTTTGCCATCCCTTGGATGTAACTGGCTATCTTCCCCGGCACATCTCGAAGTCTCTCTACCAGCGGGTGAGGATCCGCGCAATCAATTGGAGGCTCCACCATGTCAGCCAGGGGTCGGGCCACCGCAGACAACTCTTGCAGCTCCAGCTTACAGGCCCCAATCTCGGCCTATTGCGCTTGGATAGTCGTCGTGGCATTGATCAGATTGGCCTCGCCATCCCGGCACATCTTGGTTTCGTTCTCCAAGTCGCACTCCAGCTTGGACACCTGCTGCCCAAACCTGTCATGTTGATCAGTGACCCGATAGTAGCCGTTCTTCCAGTCTATTATGGAGGCCTTCAATTGAGGTCCCTAATTCTTATATTCTGCAAAAGAAAGATGCAATATCAGTCACAAGACTATTGGCTACCAGTAGACGCACACACCAAAAAGAGGAGTACTCACCTTCAAGCTTCTAATTTAGTGACTTGTTTCGGACAGTAAGGCGCTCCTTCTCCTTTTCCAAGTCCTAAATCTGCACCCGAAAGGTCACCGCCATGCTTTCGAGCTTCATGAAAAGTCAGGAAGTTCGTTGTCACTCCTCAGCCAGCTCCTTCTCCAACACCTCACCGTGCTACACGGTCTCGCCATAATCCCGCAGCAACTCGGACTTCCGGCGGGAGCAGTTGATCGAGTCCTATTATACAGACATCAGTACTTAGGTGCTGCACAGAGTACAAGTCGCAGGAATCTAGAAGTGCAGTACAAGGCTAAGTTCAAACTTACCTCGGTGTAGGATACGACACGCTGGTTCATCTGGATTATGGTGGCCACTATCTGTGCATCCAGCTAAGGATCGTCAATCAATTGGGCCTCCTCAGGAATTACCCGAGTTTCAACGCTCGACTTGATCCTCTCACTGGGCTTTAGGACTATCTCGAGGCCGGACGATGTGCCAGCCTCAGAAGACATCCCGACAGCGGTGGCCATGGCTTCAAGGGCTTCGGCGGCTTCAAGATTGGGGGCTTCATCAACAGCAACGTTGATGGTCATAGCTTCCATGGCCACAAGTGGATATGGAATCTCCACGGGAATCGCCATGGGAAGGGCCCCGGGTACACAAGGCTCGAGGGCTGGCACTGCAACATTAGCCATTGAGTCGAGTACGTCATGCATCAGCGCAGCAACGAGTGATATGGCACCTGTCTCTGCCGCCGGAGCCAGATCTCCCTCCGCCGGTGGAACAGCAGGCTTGGGGGCTATGCCCTCCGCCGAGTGGCTAGCGCCATCAGTTGTTGGCCTTGAACCGAACCAATGCTCACGCTAGAGGACGTCCTACACAACACAAAGTATCAGTGATAGAGGACAACCAACTACACAAGACAAAATTGGTACTCGACAATATCGAATTACTTACCTCATGGATCGTCGCAATTTCAGCAGCGGCTCCCCCACCAAGCACAGAGGCCTGACAGTGGGGGAAGGCTCCCTTGGCAAGGCTTGTTGCGGATACTTTAGTACACGCAGGATGTACTTCAGCAGCAGGGGGCTCTAGATCACCTTCAACCGCAGCGAGCTCCCCGGATGCTAGAATTTCAGGCGGGACGGCGCCAGTAGTCGTCTGTGTCACCTAAACCACCTACGCGACACCCTACAAAGACCAAAAGTCTTGACGAGTAATCGTGGCATCAGTAAACATATATAATTGTACCCGCACCTCAGGGTCTTGCCCTTCCTCGAAGGTTATTACCGATGGGGGCACAAGCTCGATGATGCGCAGAGTACTCGGAGCATGCGTCCTAGTGACCATCCGCTTATTCTTTGGTGGTGGGGCCAGAGCGGTCTCAAGCTCATTATCCGCAGGGCACTTCAATGAGCCAAAGGATGCCCCAGCTTTGTCTGAGGTGCGAACCTTCACACAATATGCCCTAGCAGCATCGGAGTCTGAGCTACTGAGGGACTCAGATTCTTCTTCTTCTTCTTCCTCCTCCTCCGTGGCCCCCAGTACAACAAGCTGTCATCCAAAAACACGCGAGGCGCTCTCAATGTCGTCGGAGTTAGGAGGAGGACGGGGTAAATAGAACACAAGTATATCTTCCTGCATAAAGACAGACAAGTTAGGAAACAACACGACTTCAAATAAGTACTTGGGGGCTAAGATCACGGGTACTCACTGCTCTTGGTGGGTTGGCAGTGCAGTATTCCGGGACTACTCGGGGGATCTCACTAGCATTTTTGAACATGCGCCTCACCTCGCCATTACCCCGTCAATAGAGATTTCCTCAGGCGTCATACTAGACGAGTCGTTGAGGAGTACCCGTGTGGCGGAACCGCCCAACTTAAGCTGATTTAAGTGCGCCTAATCGCCGTGGGAACGGCAATTATCCGAAACGTACTTAAAACAGCGTAAGTCCGGTAGTCCGTCGAGTGTCCCTGGGACTCCTCGAAGAATCCACGGTGTGTCTCATCACCATACATCAGGATAATACCCGCGATGGGATAATATCAACAAACATTACATTTTTACATACGTAATTAAGAGGTACGAGTTATTACAAGACTTAAGTTGAGACAAACTTAGTGATGCAGAGTTAGACAGGCTCTAAGATTAAACATAAACAGTTCAGGAGAAAATGCGTCGATAAACAGTTTTTCTAGAGTATTGAGAGACTCAAGTCAACACTCTAGATCTTCGGGGTCTCCTCCTCGGTAGCTTCCGGTGGAGCTTCTGAAAGATAACCACAAGGGGAAAACCCTGAGTACGAGGTACTCAGCAAGTCTTACCCGACTAACCAATATAATAGTTTTTTCTTTGGAATGCATGCCAGCCTTTGGGTGTGCTTGGTTGACACCATTTTGCCGAAAAAGCTTACTACGAGTGAGGCCTTAGTTTTATCTTTTATTTTAGTTAAGTCATTACCTAACCATTCTAGGTGATAACATGAGTAAAACAATCATAGCTGTTAAATCATACAGTACTTGGCAACAGAAGATTTTATATCGCATGAGTTCATACTACGAAGCTTAACAGCGATCAAGTGCATTCATAACCGAGAATTGCGGCGATCCGGATCTAATTACATCCTGCAGGAGAGTACCCTGATCACCAGCATTATACGACTGTCCAGGTCGTACTAGCAACCTCTCGATTAGTAAAGTCAATGATTAGGAATACAACTACCCGGACCCAGGGATGCACCCCCACATGGGACCCCACGTCTGGCCTGATCTCCATGTGAGTTTCAGGCTACACCCCTGCCAATCTCCAGCACGTCAAATGCAGGTACGAAGCATTCCTGATCATAGAATTTACTAATTTACTGGGCTTTACTGGTCCCATACCCAGTAAGTGATCAGATGTTATCACTTGACCAGCGGTTAAGACACGAATCGGGCCTTAACCAGATTAATCTAGCAGACAGAACTACATCTCTAGCTTCTGTCCGTATTCATATTCCCAACTATCCTTCATAAGCAACATGTATGACTTAAGAGTTTTCCTTAAGGTTGGTAAACCAATCATGTAAGCATATAAGCATTTCTAGACTTGGGTAGTTTCTAAGATTTGAACAAGTGGCAAAGATGTCCTTAATTCAAGGCATGATCATACACAAGAATAGGTTTCATTCAACTCCTAGACTTAGTGCATACAATAAACAAATAACCTATAACTAGTCACATGAAATAACGACTCTAAAATAGATAGGTATAAATGCACCGGGGCTTGCCTTGATCGTTAAAAAGATTAGTAGAAGCTGACGGGTTTGCTTCACAGGGAACAAATTCAAACACTTCGTCGGACTCCAAGGGTCCTTCTGAAAATTCCTAGTAATCCTCTTCTGATGCTTCTGGATCTACGGCACAATATATGCAGGGGTTAGAATGCAAACTTTTTAAATAACAGACTATACAACTTTCCTTCATGACTGTTATTTAAAAAGTTTGCATTCTAACATCCATGCCAAAGTAACCGTGCTCGCCGTTGTTTCTGTCCGCCGCCGTCGCGCCGCCCGCTCACGGTGAGAACCACCTTGCGCTGTCTCTCTTCCTTCTTGAGTAGTCGTAGTCGAGTCCTTAGGATCCTAGGATGGTGTCGGGGTAGACGTTTGAGTAGGTTATGCCGTTGTCGTGAGTAGTCACCACCGGCCGTGGGTGTTGCCGCCCGTCGCCGTGGAGGGGATGGCTCCGGCCATCTCCGGGGAAGCTGTTGCCGCGCACGAGGTCGTGTAGGTCTCAGGTTGGTGTTGTCGCCTGGTCCCGCCGCCGGGAGGGCGCCGGCCGGCGAGCCGCGCCGCCTCCTGTCGCGGACGCTTTTGGCGGGAGGAAGAAGAAGGAGCCAGGCGCTCGGGCCCGTGCGACAGAGAGAAGGGGGAGGAGAAGGAGGCCGAAGCGGTGCGGCCGGTTGCTGGGCCGCGGTCATGAGGCCCAGTGACGCGCGCGCGCGAGCGACCGTAAAAGAAAAGGGTCGGCGCGTCGCGGAGGCCCGGGAGTTAGCGCGCGAGTCGGCCGGGAAAAAGAAGAGGAGGCCGGAGGCCCAGAGCAGTAACAGGCCGGCCCCGCGGGAAAAGAAGAAAAAGAAAGAGCGGGCTAGTGGGCCGCTTTTGGGTTGCGAAGTGAAGAAGAAAGGAGAAATCGGCCCACGAAGCCCGTTAGGGGAAGAATAGGGCCGGCGGGTAGAAAGGAATAGGAAGGTGGGGTCCGCGCCGTGGGGCCCAGTGATTCGTGAGAGAGGGTAGAGCGTGGGTGACTAAGAAAAGTTTTTCCGGGGGAATTTCGGGAAAAGTTAGATTTCTTTAGCAAAATAATCCGTTTAAATTTGTTTTACACCATTTTAATCACAGAAATTTGTAGGAGTGTCCAAAATTAGTGAAACCAATTTTGTTAGGCTTGTTTTATTTTCCTTTATGCATTAAAAATTTTACACCCTAGGAAAATAATAAAAATTTGGGTATTTATTTAATGCCTTCCTTTTAAGGTAATTAAATCAATACTTAATATTTATAAAATGTATAAAAACATGAATAATACTTTATCAATCACAAATAACTCTTTACCCATAGGAATTAGATTTTCAAGTTAGAAATTATTTACCACCTTTATCAAAAATTAAAAGCTATAGGAAGGGTTAAATAAGAAAAATAAAAGTATAGGTTAATCTTTTTAGATTTTTGTGTGTTGGCTTACAACTTTATCATGATAAGTCGTATAGTCCTTGTTGGCTTGCAACTTTATCATGAAGGAAAGTTGTATAGTCTGTTATTTAAAAAGTTTGCATTCTAACCCCTGCATATATTGTGCCGTAGATCCAGAAGCATCAGAAGAGGATTACTGGGAATTTTCAAAAGGACCCTTGGAGTCCGACGAAGTGTTTGAATTTGTTCCCTGTGAAGCAAACCCGTCAGCTTCTACTAATCTTTTTAACGATCAAGGCAAGCCCCGGTGCATTTATACCTATCTATTTTAGAGTCGTTATTTCATGTGACTAGTTATAGGTTATTTGTTTATTGTATGCACTAAGTCTAGGAGTTGAATGAAACCTATTCTTGTGTATGATCATGCCTTGAATTAAGGACATCTTTGCCACTTGTTCAAATCTTAGAAACTACCCAAGTCTAGAAATGCTTATATGCTTACATGATTGGTTTACCAACCTTAAGGAAAACTCTTAAGTCATACATGTTGCTTATGAAGGATAGTTGGGAATATGAATACGGACAGAAGCTAGAGATGTAGTTCTGTCTGCTAGATTAATCTGGTTAAGGCCCGATTCGTGTCTTAACCGCTGGTCAAGTGATAACATCTGATCACTTACTGGGTATGGGACCAGTAAAGCCCAGTAAATTAGTAAATTCTATGATCAGGAATGCTTCGTACCCGCATTTGACGTGCTGGAGATTGGCAGGGGTGTAGCCTGAAACTCACATGGAGATCAGGCCAGACGTGGGGTCCCATGTGGGGGTGCATCCCTGGGTCCGGGTAGTTGTATTCCTAATCATTGACTTTACTAATCGAGAGGTTGCTAGTACGACCTGGACAGTCGTATAATGCTGGTGATCAGGGTACTCTCCTGCAGGATGTAATTAGATCCGGATCGCCGCAATTCTCGGTTATGAATGCACTTGATCGCTGTTAAGCTTCGTAGTATGAACTCATGCGATATAAAATCTTCTGTTGCCAAGTACTGTGTGATTTAACAGCTATGATTGTTTTACTCATGTTATCACCTAGAATGGTTAGGTAATGACTTAACTAAAATAAAAGATAAAACTAAGGCCTCACTCGTAGTAAGCTTTTTCGGCAAAATGGTGTCAACCAAGCACACCCAAAGGCTGGCATGCATTCCAAAGAAAAAACTATTATATTGGTTAGTCGGGTAAGACTTGCTGAGTACCTCGTACTCAGGGTTTTCCCCTTGTGGTTATCTTTCAGAAGCTCCACCGGAAGCTACCGAGGAGGAGACCCCGAAGATCTAGAGTGTTGACTTGAGTCTCTCAATACTCTAGAAAAACTGTTTATCGACGCATTTTCTCCTGAACTGTTTATGTTTAATCTTAGAGCCTGTCTAACTCTGCATCACTAAGTTTGTCTCAACTTAAGTCTTGTAATAACTCGTACCTCTTAATTACGTATGTAAAAATGTAATGTTTGTTGATATTATCCCATCGCGGGTATTATCCTGATGTATGGTGATGAGACACACCGTGGATTCTTCGAGGAGTCCCAGGGACACTCGACGGACTACCGGACTTACGCTGTTTTAAGTACGTTTCGGATAATTGCCGTTCCCACGGCGATTAGGCGCACTTAAATCAGCTTAAGTTGGGCGGTTCCGCCACAACCCGTAGCCCCAGGTGTGGCGGAGCTGCAGGCGTTGAACTCGCCTCTTCATAAAGCTGAAGGCTACTTCAACTCCTGTCAATCCTTAATTCTTCAATTGGGCGGTCTTGCCTAAGAGCTCGGGTACTTGAAGACTATTCCCATGCGTCAGCTCGTCTATCCATCTGTTGTTCCACTCTAGGCGGTGACCAGTCACCTTTGGCAGCATCGAATCATGGTCTCCAATGTAGAACCACTTCTCCTTCCACCCAGAGTGCGGCTCCAACAACTCATACTCCAGTTGAAAGTGGGGATGGATCCCCAAGAAAGCCTCGCACAGGTGCTTGAAAATAGCAATGTGGAGAATACCGTTGGGATAGAGGTGGACCAACTCAAGTTTGTAAAAATTCAAAAGACCCCGAAGAAAATCAGAAGATGGGAAAGCAAAACCCTGCTCGACAAAGTGGGTGAAGGTTACCGTCTCCTCGGGGTACTCTTCTAGCGGCCACGGATTACCGCAAGCACACCTTCCGCCTATGGTTGCTTGATCCTGCAACAGCATCGCCATCTCCAATGCCTGGATCTCTTCCTGCTTCATGGTTGACCTCTTCCAGGCACAGGCAGGAGTTGGCAGCGCTGTCTGGTTCGTCTTCCCGAATTTGGGTAGAGGCAGCTGCGGCTCTTTCCCTTTCCCAGATTTCTTCTTGGAACTTTCAGCGCCCCTAGAAGTAGATGCTTTTCTTCCCATCTTGGATGTCACAAGCCTCTTCTCGTGCATATGCTCGGGGGCTCACAGGAGGGAGGCAATGTTGGCACTCTCAGATTGGATTGCGGCGGTGCTGGGCAGTAGGGTTTTTTCAGCGCAAATAGCAGATGGCAATGGCGGAGTAAATGGGGGTAACTTCCCTCATCTATTTATAACAGAAGCGAAGTAAATGGAGGTAATGGCCCTGATGTTTTCACCTCTGGCCGTTAATTTCGCATTTGGCCATCAGTTACCAAAATTACCACAACAGATAAGGATACTGTTGGCGAACGGTCACGATGACCAATGGTTGACCCTTATACCTCCTGAAACAAGTCAGTTAACGGCTCAGGGGCTGTGTGACACGTGCCCGTTGGCTAAAAGGTTTTTTCTCTGGAGTTTTAAGGTGAAGACAATGCAAATGCAGATTGAGCCTCAGCCTGATTCTTCGATTCAACCTAAGGCTCAGGGGCTACTCCATATGGAGTGCGATTTTCATCGCACTTCCATATATAAATTCAAGGACAGATTTTCAAGACAACGTTAAATGAGGCTTGAGCACATTCTAGCTGCATGGCAGTACTCGACTTACTTGAAGGCTCAACTTCGACAAAGTACTCAGAAGAGCACCAAAAACTAGTTGGATGAAGCGTGTGAAGGTACTCGAGACTGTTGCATTTGACTAAAACGTACTTGAGGGCTTGTCGTACATACATCTATGGGCCCACCAGAAGGCTTGGACAGATCCGTATACAGGGCTGTACACCGAAATATGTTAGATACGGGGACTACAGTGTAGGATGGCGTACTCTACATGGAGGAAAGGAACTAGTCGAGGACTCCAATACTACTCATAGCAGTTAGGGTAGGGCTCTCTAGTCGAATCCGACTAGTACTCTTGTAAAACAACCGGCCTATAACCCTGCTCCTCCAATATATAAGGACGGGCAGGTACCCCCTCCAAACAAGTTCAATTGAATACAAGCAAACAACACACAGGACGTAGGGTATTACGCGATCCAGCAGCCCGAACCTATCTAAATCACGTGCCTACGTACACCATCAAGTTCCTAATTTCGGCGACACCCACTGACTAAAACTCTACCTTGGGTACTCCCCTTGGTAGGTTGCTGGGTTTAAACATCAACAAGGGCTACAGTGTGCAAGTTGAAAGAGCAGATGACAAAGGTAAAACGAAAGAGGTATTTTCCTCTGTTATTTATATCCGCAGCGCAGTAAAAAACAACGGGAATTAAGGAATATTCAGGTTTTAATTGACCCGAGGATTTCGCATCTGATTGGTAGGTACCACTATTTTTGAAAGAGATAAGGTTACTATTGATTGATGGTTACGTTGATCGAAGGTTGACCCTTATACCCACAACACTAGTCGTGTGATGGCTTGGGGGTTGTGTGCCACGTGCCCATCAGCTAAAAAGTTTTTTCTCTAGGTTTTTTAGGGAAAAAGAGATGCAAATTACAGATTGACCCTCAGTCTGATTCTTCAATTCAACCTAAGGCTCGGGGGCTACTCCATATGGAGGGAGACTTTCGTCGCACTTCCATATAAAAATTTAAGAGATGAAGATTCAAGATCTAAGTTAAATGAGACTTGAGCACATTCTACCCGCATGGCAGTGCTCGGGTACAATTGAAGACTCAAACATGCTAAAGTACTTGAAGAGCACAAAAACTAGTGTTGACACCAAAACTTGGTGCGCGCCGTAAGTCAAAGATCCAAGATACTCGATAACTGATAGATGAAACTAGACGAAACCACAGCGATACGCCCGGTGGTTAAAGCCTAGAACACCTGATGACGGAACTTGCAGCTCGTCGGAGATCGAGGTCGATGCAGCCCAGCTTGCTAGAAGGAACTCGTCGAGAAGCTACATTACTCCTACTCCTAATGCAATGGCGTGAAGCCAAAAAGGTAAATAAAAGATAAATGTGTTGTATATTGATCGTGTGATGATCATTACAATGGCCAGGACCCTTTATATTTATAGGGCGGATGGCCTTTGACGTTACACAATTGGCATTTTAATCACGTACAAGGCAAGTCACGTACATAATATTTTCTAAGCAAAACTCTATCTCTAACTAACCCAACTCTATCTCTAATCAAGCTTATCCCTAACCAACTCTATCTCCAAAATATTTTATTCTATAAAACAACCTCCCGTACGTGCACTTCCCTTGGACGCCAGACTATTGGAACTCTTGCCGTGTACATGTGTGCGTTGACTTCTTTTAATCTTCTAGCTTTTTTGCTTTCTCTTTTTTCATGCACATGTTCCTGATCTCTACGGCCAGCTTGCAAATAGCCTTAGTTAGGAGATTTCATCATTTTTTGCATCATCGGCCGATTCCTTCCTTTCACAGCATATTTCAAAATTTTGGTGTTAACACAGTCCCCTAGTTTCGCAGTATGAAGGTTTCATGTTCCGAAACTAACTATAGAAGTCCGATAATTTGGTGTCAACACAGGCCCCCCAGTTTCGGAGTATGAAGGCTTCATGTTCCGAAACTAATTATAGAAGTCTGATGGTTTTCTTTAGAACCAATGATGTCTGATTACAATATCTAAAGCCACATCGACTCCTCTTGAAATATAAAGAACCCCATCGTCTTGATGCCTTGATCCCACTCTGAGCCGATAAATTCGTCGGCAGTAGAAACAATAGATCAGTCTGTTGACACCAAAACTTGATGCAGTAACCAGCAAGCTTTTGTTGTCAACACAGGCCCCCCAGTTTCGAAGTATGAATATTTCATGCTTCGAAATTAACATCCGATATATTTAATAAGCAGTCGATACTATTTTGCTTGATCCAATCAGCCAAATTTTTTTTATTGGCCAAGCAATCAGCCGATGCTTATCGCCAAGCAATCAATCGGCCGAAGCAATCAGCCGATGCTTTTTGCCAAGCAGTCAATCGGCCCGAAGCAATCAGCCGATGCTTTTTGCCAAGCAGTCAATCGGCCGATGCATTTTTCAGCCGATACTCTTTGTAGTCAGCGTATCAGCCGATACTTTTTTCTAGAGCCATCACGTAATCAGCATGTAAATTACTATTTCCGTCAGCTGTCAGGCGATCGGCCGATGCATTTTTCAGCCGATACTCTTTGTAGTCAGCGTATCAGCCGATACTTTTTTCTAGAGCCATCACGTAATCAGCATGTAAATTACTATTTCCGTCAGCATGTAAATTACTATTTCATGTAATCAGCATGTAAATTACTTTTTTCTGTCAGGCGAGACTTCTCCATCGGCTATTCAAGTCAGCTTTTTTTTATTTATTTTTTTGGAAGCCGATTCACTCCATGGGCTGTCCTGAGAATACTTTGGCCACTAGTCTACACGTCGATAGTCCAGGCAACGAAGGATTATTTTGAGCCTTGAAGAGGTATGTACCTTGCAAAAACTTCATCTTCACTGCCTAATCATTCATCATGCTAGGATCTTTGACTATTCCATCGGCTTCATGTAAGCTTGACATCTTATTTTGCTTTGTTGAGAGGAAGTCACCTCCATCAGCTCTTTATAAGCTGGAAGCGATTAGCATTTACTGATACATCCATATCCTTTAATTAAATAACATGACCCAGCCGATTTGGTCGCAAGCCATCGACTACCCTATTGGCTGAATAAACTAGTCCCATCATCGGACACCAAGTATTATCCTGTAACTGTCTATCGACCGATGCACCACCAACCGGCCGATGCTGATGTATGGTTTTTACCCCCTATCAGCTCAGCTCCAAATAATAATCAATTTGGGTAAAGCCTGTAGTGCGAGCTAGTGCTCTCAATAGCATCTCAACCGATGACGGAAGTTCCCAGCCGATTGGCATGCATAATTCTTTTTTTATATAGCCGATGACGGAAGTACCCGGCCGATTGAAATTAATCATTAGTTCTTTATACCATCGGCTGAGACTGTTAAGCAAAACGTGTTGGTACAGGACTACTCAAGCGTAACGCACGGCAACCTGGTTGAGGTATGACGCAAGGCAAGGATAAGGTGCACGAGTCTATCCAGCTCCGAGAGATAGAGTCCTAGAATATTGTAACGTCCTTGGTAGAGTTAGGATGGTTTAACCGTATGCTCAAAAGACAAGCTGTAATCTATCTCATGTATTTTGTGACAGCCTCCAGCACTATATAAACACGGAATCGTGGGATGCGAGTTTGCTAACCACGTTTACCAAATTGTTCTACATATTTTTCATGGTAATCAGAGCCATCTTCATCTAAGAAGCGTCGACTGTCATGGCGACATCCTCCTCCTCGGCGACAGCATTGGCGCCACTTGGCCCCCAAGTCACCGAGAAGCTTACTAGAGATAATTACGTCTTGTGGAAGGCGCAAGTTCTCCCACCTATCAGGGGGGCGCAGCTGATCGGAATTCTGGAGGGATCCGTCAAAGCCCCATCTGAGTTTCTGGAGATCGTCAAGGAAGACAAGTCCAAGGAAATTGTTAGCAATCCGGCGTACTCCTCGTGGCTGGCGCAAGACCAGCAGATCCTTGCTTTTCTGTTCAATTCAGTCACAAAAGATGTGCTTGGACAGGTAGCAACTCTCTCCTCATCTGCAAAAGTTTGGGCGGCACTGGAGAACATGTTCTCCGCCCAATCCAGAGCAAGAGTAACGCATCTACGAATGCAGTTGTCAACTCTCAAGAAGGGAAGTATGACGACTTCAGTTTACTTCAACAAGATGAAAGCGATCGCCGACGAGCTCGCCGGTGCTGGTAGAAAAGTCGAAGATGACGAGATGATATCCTTCATCCTTGCTGGTTTGGATAGTGAGTATAATCCCATTGTTACTTCTGTCATGGGCCGTACTGATCCAATTCCCTCGAGCGAGTTGTATGCTCAGGTGATGGCGTATGAAACAAGGCTGGAGATGTTGCGTAATAATTCTGGTGGTCAGTACAGCTCGTCTGCAAATGCTGCATCGCGAGGCCGTGGGGGTAATTACAACCCACGTGGCCGAGGGAATTTTGGCCGTGGCCGTGGAGCAAGTCGAGGCGGCAGAAATTATGGTGCTGATGATAGTCGCCAAGCATTCAGGAGTGGCGGCCAGGGCCAGGGAAACAACAAGCCAAAGTGCCAGATATGTGACCGGCCAAATCATACAGCAAGGGAGTGCTGGTACAGGTATGATGATGATAATCAAGCAAACAGCAACAAGACGTCCAACTCCGGTCCTGCTGCAGCCTATGGGATTGATACAAACTGGTATGCTGATAGTGGAGCCTCAGATCACATTACCTCGAATCTGGAGAAGTTAACTATGCAAGAAAAATACGGCGGTCGAGATCAAGTATATTCGGCAAGCGGCCAAGGTATGAGGATTAATAATATCGGTCATTCTATTTTGCAAACCCCTTTCCGCGATCTTTTCTTAAGAAATATTCTACATGTTCCAAGCTCACATAAAAACCTTGCTTCCATTCATCGCCTTGCACTTGACAACAATGTTCTTTTTGAATTTCATCCCAACTTTTTCCTTATCAAGGATCGAGCAACGAGGAAAATTCTTCATCGAGGAAGATGTGAAGGGGGTCTCTATCCTTTGGTGCCATACAAGTCAGGTGGCATCCCCAATAAAGAAGTCCTAGCCGTGAGCAGACTGACGACAGAACGGTGGCATAGTCGTCTAGGACATCCTGCTTTTCCTATAGTTTCTCGTGTTCTTAGAGCTCATAATCTACCTTTTGTTAGCAATAATACTATCGAGTCAGTGTGTGATTCATGTCAAAGAGCTAAAAGTCATCAGTTACCTTATTCTATGTCTGAAAATTCAGCTTCTGCTCCTCTTGCTTTGATCCACTCTGATGTGTGGGGGCCGGCGCCCACATCTGTTGGGAGGTTTACCTACTATGTCAGTTTTATTGATGATTTCAGTCGCTACACCTGGATTTATCTTCTTAAAAACAAATCAGATGTGTTCGATGTATTTCTGGATTTCCAAAGACTAGTTGAGAGACAATTTGATAAGAAAATTCTTTCTATGCAAACAGACTGGGGAGGTGAGTATGAAAAGCTAAATTCCTTCTTTCAAAAGACTGGGATAACTCATCGTGTTTCTTGTCCTCATGCACATCAACAGAATGGAGCCGCTGAAAGCAAACATCGTCATATAGTAGAAGTTGGGTTAGCTCTTCTTGCTAAAGCTTCCATGCCTCTGAAGTTTTGGGATGAGGCTTTCCTCACTGCCACCTATCTCATCAACCGCCTCCCCAGCAAGGTCACCAATTATCAATCCCCTCTTGAGCTAATGTGTCATGAAAAACCCAACTATTCCTTTCTTCGAGTATTCGGGTGTGCCTGCTGGCCGAATCTTAGACCTTTTAATGCTAAAAAGCTCGCTTTCCGCTCTGTCAGATGTTCTTTTCTTGGTTATAGTTCACGCCACAAAGGTTACAAGTGCCTAGATATTTCGACAGGGCGAGTGTATATTTCTCGAAATGTCGTATTCGATGAAGAAGTATTTCCTTTTGAAGCTCTCCATGATAATGCCGAGGCGAGACTTCACCAAGAGATCCTACTCCTTCCTTCACACCTTCGTCCTAATTTTGGGGGAGCAAATAGTAATGATTTGGTATTATCTAACCCTCATAACAATTTTTCTAGTGTTGATGATGCACAGGAAGCACGCAGGGATGAAACAGATGCGTTAGGCTTGTTTCCAGGCGTAAGCTTGCAAATTCCAGCTGCCAGACAATGTGGCACAGAAACTCAGATGCACTCATATCCGTTTCCGGCCGCTTCAGACTCTCAGGCCGATTCTCCACCGTACACGCCAGGCGCGTCTCCTGCCTCGCCTCTGTTTGGCGAGAGCGCTGGTAGCCAGCAATTGGCGTCGAGCGGATCCACCCCGGACAGCGCGCCAGCAACAGGGGGAAGCTCGGACGGATGTTCTACGAACTCTGCGGTAGCTGACCAGGCCAGATCTTCTGCGGTTCCCGGTGCACAGCAGCAGCAACGTGTGATGACGAGGTCCTAGCATGGTATTTTTAAACCAAAGACATATACGGATGGCACAATTCGCTATACGGGTTTCTGCTCCACAGGAGAACCTGACTCCTTGGCTGAGGCACTTGGTGATTCACGTTGGACTCAAGCTATGAAGGAGGAAATTGATGCGTTGCATCGAAATAAGACGTGGCATTTAGTTTCACCTAAGCCAGGTGTAAATCTTATTGATTGCAAATGGGTCTACAAGGTGAAAAGGAAATCTGATGGAAGCATTGATAGATACAAGGCTCGTCTAGTCGCGAAGGGATTTAAGCAAAGGTATGGGATTGATTATGAGGATACTTTCAGTCCTGTCGTAAAAATTGCTACTGTTCGTTTGGTTCTATCTATAGCTGTTGCAAGAGGATGGTGTCTACGACAGTTGGACGTTCAGAATGCGTTCTTACATGGCATTCTTGAAGAAGAGGTGTATATGAGACAGCCGCCAGGTTTTGAGGATGCAAAGTGTCCTGATTTTGTGTGCAGACTAGACAAGGCGTTATATGGCTTGAAACAAGCTCCTCGAGCCTGGTATGCTCGGCTCAGTTCAAAATTGTGTGATCTTGGCTTTAAGGCTTCAAAATCAGATACTTCGCTATTTATCTACTCAAAAGGAGGTGTCACAATCTTCATGCTTATATATGTGGACGATATCATTGTAACCAGCTCATCGTCTGAGGCTGTGGCAGCGTTACTAAAGGATTTGAAAGAGGAGTTTGCCCTTAAAGATCTCGGAAGTCTAAACTATTTTCTTGGTATAGAAGTTCAGCCGATGCAAGGAGGTATTCAATTGTGTCAAGAAAAATATGCAAGAGATATTTTGACGAGAGTTGGTATGTTGAATTGCAAAGAATCACCAACTCCTTTGTCCTAAGCTGAAAGGATGTCAAGGGAAGATGGAGAACTTCTGTTGCCGGGTGACTCAACTCGGTACCGAAGCATAGTAGGGGCGTTGCAATATTTGACTCTGACTCGGCCAGATATAGCATTTGCTATAAACAAAGTTTGTTAGTTCCTGCATGCGCCAACAACAACTCATTGGAGTGCAGCAAAGAGGATCTTAAGATATGTTAAAGGAACGATCAGTATGGGGTTGAGTATTAAAGCATCAGACTCAGTTATGGTCAGTGCATTCTCTGATGCAGACTGGGCAGGATGCGTTGATGATCGTCGGTCGACAGGAGGGTTTGCTGTCTTTTTTGGGCCGAACCTGATTTCTTGGAGTGCCAGGAAACAGCCTACAGTGTCAAGATCTAGTACAGAAGCTGAGTACAAATCTCTTGCTAATGCTACTGCTGAATTAATTTGGGTAGAGACGTTGCTAAGAGAATTGGGAGTAAAATATCAAATTCCTCATCTATGGTGTGATAACCTTGGAGCAACATATCTCTCAGCAAATCCAGTGTTCCATGCAAGAGCTAAGCATATTGAGATTGATTTTCACTTTGTGTGAGAAAGGGTTACAAAGAAACAGTTGGAGATTCGGTTTATACCCTCAGAAGATCAACTAGCAGATGGTTTTACAAAAGCACTTGCTACACAGAAATTTAAGATGTTCAGACACAATCTTAACATGGTTAAGAAACCGGGTTAAGATTGAGAGGGGCTGTTAAGCAAAACGTGTTGGTACAGGACTACTCAAGCTAACGCACGGCAACCTGGTTGAGGTATGACGCAAGGCAAGGATAAGGTGCACGAGTCTATCCAGCTCCGAGAGATAGAGTCCTAGAATATTGTAACGTCCTTGGTAGAGTTAGGATGGTTTAACCGTATGCTCAAAAGACAAGCTGTAATCTATCTCATGTATTTTGTGACAGCCTCCAACACTATATAAACACGGAACTGTGGGATGCGAGTTTGCTAACCACGTTTACCAAATTGTTCTACATATTTTTCAGAGACCAGCGGCTGGCTGCTCCTTTTTCTTCTTCTTTTATTTATTCCTTCGATATTCCATCGGGCGACTGCTCCCTTTTTTAAAATTCATTTATTCCTTTCCCATCGGCCGACTGCTTCTCTTTCTTTTTTTTTTCAATTTGTTCCTTTGACCATCGGCTGCTCTTTTATGTCCATCGGCTGAAAAGAGGCAATGTTAATAAAGAAGCCAGCCGATTTTTGTAATCAGTCGATATTTTCCGTAATCAGCCGATACAACTCCCTCTTTTTTTTTATTCCAATTGGCTGATGCATTTTTAATCAGCCAATGCTTCCTCGTGTCCCACCGGGCGTGCCAAAATGTGTTGACGCAAAATTCCGACGGTAGTGGATCCTGCATCAGCACATGAGGACCTGGGAGATCTGCTTAACTCCAGTGCAAAATCCAAATCGGCGCGTGTGGTGTGCGCGGGCGTGCCAGTCAGTTTGATCATTCAACTGACAAGGAGATGATAGTCGTTGTGAAGTCCAAGGCAACCGGCCGATCAGGGCGATATAATCCTGGCACGGTAGCAATAATGGTGCAACAAAATAAATCATGACAAATATATTAGCTGTGAAGCCGATTCCAGTGGCTTGATGAATGTGAGTGATTCATCGGCCATCCATCCGATTTAATATAATTTACAATAACCATCGGCCAGGCGGCCGATAGAAAACAGGATGCTATTGACCTGCCGCTCCATCATAGCTAGAGCCACAAACCGATGAGATCTAAACTAAACTCTCCACCAATATCTCTAGATGAAACCACAGCGATGTGCCCGATAGTTGCAGTCTAGAAATATTTAGCAGGATGTTAATCTGAACCCCACCAGCCGATGAATCCAATGATAACGAAACTTAATCCCAACAGCACTCGAAGGGGTAACCAAGATTAAGATGCAACAGGCTATTAAGCGATCTGTCATCTATAATGAACCGATCTAAAGCTAATTAAAGCAAACTGAACGGCAAGATGATAGAACAGATAAATATCAGCCGATGAAGACTTAATCAAGGCAGGATAACTGGTGAATATCGTAGATCAAGACAGAAGCGATGCACCGTAAGTCAAAGATCCAAGATACTCGATAACTGGTAGATGAAACTAGACGAAACCACAGCGATACGCCCGGTGGTTAAAGCCTAGAACACCTGATGACGGAACTTGCAGCTCGCCGGAGATCGAGGTCGATGCAGCCCAGCTTGCTAGAAGGAACTCGTCGAGAAGCTACATTACTCCTACTCCTAATGCAATGGCTTGAAGCCGAAAAGGTAAATAAAAGATAAATGTGTTATATATTGATCGTGTGATGATCATTACAATGGCCAGGACCCTTTATATTTATAGGGCGGATGGCCTTTGACGTTACATAATTGGCATTTTAATCACGTACAAGGCAAGTCACGTACATAATATTTTCTAATCAAAACTCTATCTCTAACTAACCCAACTCTATCTCTAATCAAGCTTATCCCTAACCAACTCTATCTCCAAAATATTTTATTATATAAAACAACCTCCCGTACGTGCACTTCCCTTGGACGCCAGACTATTGGAACTCTTGCCGTGTACATGTGTGCGTTGACTTCTTTTAATCTTCTAGCTTTCTTGCTTTCTCTTTCTTCATGCACATGTTCCTTATCTCTACGGTCAGCTTGCAAATAGCCTTAGTTAGGAGATTTCGTCATTTTTTGCATCATCGGCCGATTCCTTCCTTTCACAGCATATTTCCAAATTTTGGTGTTAACATAGGCCCCAGTTTCGGAGTATGAAGGCTTCATGTTCCGAAACTAACTATAGAAGTCCGATAATATATTTGTGTTGACGCCAAATTTCGTCACAAGTAAAATCGGCGTCAGGAGAAGAAGAAATGGGAAGGTACAGTAGAATACAGGGGTGACAGTTGGAAATCGGCCGAATGGCGCTAAAGTTAGAGATCGGTTGGTTGGTGCTACAGTCCAGGATCGGCCGATGCTACAGTACAGGATCGGCCGATGGGTCTTTAGGAATTCTGCCTCGCTTAACCCTTGGGGTTTGGATCGGACACGCCTGGTTCCCGATCGGTTACCCTTTGCCGATGAGGAATCGGCCGATTAGGAGGTTGGAATAATTGGGCCGGTATGGGCTTGGAAAGGAGCAGAAGGATGAAGAGGAAATCAGCCCATGAAGCGTATAATAACCAACCTAGTACAAATCGTACTTGTAAATATTCGTTTTCTATTTGAATTAGGGATAGAGTTCTAGTCAGAGTCGTCTGTACGGGGCTATAAATAGCTACCTTTGTAGATCTGTAATCATCAACTACTCAATACAACCAATTACTATTTCCTCGTACTTACTTTCAAGCAGGCGACTTCGCCAAATACTTTCTTCTTTTTCACGAGTTCGTACGGGTTGGCAGGGCTGCAACAACTTGATCTCCGGCCGATCTTGTAAGTTCCGTTTACCGAGTAAATTCTAAGCTTTAACTTCGGGCGCATCGCTGTTGTTTCGTTTAGATTTATTCACTAGTTATCGATATTTACTAGAATTGTAGGTTTTACCTGTTTTTCTAGTTTTATCACCAGTTATCCAGCTAGGAATCGGCAGTTTCGGCTTTTCTCATATTCTGTTGTTTAACTTACTTATTCCACGCATATCCGATTAGATCTGTTCCTAGTGTTGGTACTGTAGCGTTGTACCGATTACTTCAATTAGTCGTCGTTCACGCTGCTTGATAGTCGGCTGCTTCATAGCCGATTTCTTTATTATGGCAAATCGGCCGATTCGCTGATAAGCTCCCTCGAGATCGGAAATTTAGCCGATCGTGACTTTTGGATCTGACACGTATTCTTCCTTGCTAATCAACAGGTCAGATTGGCTGGCACGCCGCGCGAACCGCACCAGGGCAATCACCCGAATAGGAGTTAAGCAGATTCTCCCGGGTCGTGTGTCAGACGCTGGGGATTCGGTTGACCGATTTCTAGCGCCAACACACTTTTGGCACGCCCAGTGGGACAAATACAACCGCCACCATGTCGAAAGCTGCTGAAGTCTCCGAAGATAACGTCATCGAAGTGACAGAGGCAGATCTCAGGGACGACCAGAAGGAAGAACTCGAGAAACAGGCGGCACAATACCGGAAAGCTTGCCTGCAGTCCTTCAGTCGCACCAGAAGTGGGGAGACTATCAAACAGTCTCCGTTTCCAACTCCCCGCCAAATCACAATCACCGAGGACTCGGACAGGATGGCCGAGATGGTCCAACAGTCCGTTTATCACGCCTTCATTGATCAATCCCCGATGCTTGCAAATACGGTGTACAATGCCGTCATCAGCTCCATGGCTAGCGAAGCATCTCAAGGATACAAGGGACCGGCATATACTCAGCCGATTCCACCAAACAAGGGTTATTCGGCTTCTCAGCCGATCCAATTTCCCGTTGGGGGTTCAGGCGCTTCCTCTTCATCAAATCCTATGGGGTATAATGGTACACAACACCTTCAGCCACACCCCGTCCAGCTGTCCTCTGCGCCGTTCCCTCCAGTTAGCCCAGCGCCTTGGGGGGCACCATCAGCTACGGCCGTTCAGGATCAATCGGCCGGTCAGGGAAGTCCCCAATTCCAGGCATCTTTCCAAGCAGCCACTCGACCAACTATGCCGCCGTACCAGCCTATCGCACCAGAGATGAGTAAAGCAGCGGAGCTCGTACTATACGATGAAACGAGTGGCTCATTCAAACAGCCGACCCTGAATACACAGCCGGCTTTCACTCAGATGCCACCTACTTTCACTCAGCATCAGGCCATTCCACCTCCGATATACCAGCACGTGCCAGTCCCTCAGCCAACAGTTTACCAGCAACAGCCGGACTGGTCGGCACGTATAGCAGAAGTGATTCAGGAACAATTCGGCTTGAAGTCGAAGGTACAGACTTACACTTATAGGACACCATACCCGTCTACGTACGACCTATTGCCGTTTCCCCATCGGTATAAAGTTCCTGACTTCACCAAGTTCTCGGGGATGGATGACACTTCAACCGTGGAACACGTTAACAGGTTCATCATCCAATGTGGAGAGGCAGCAGCGCAAGACGCTCTACAGGTGCGGCTATTCTCGTCATCTCTGTCTGGGTTGGCCTTCCAGTGGTTCACGACATTACCGCCGAACTCGATTATTACATGGGCCGATTTGGAAAGACAGTTTCATAAATACTTCTACGCCGGGGTGCATGAGATGAAGCTGTCCGATTTGACCATCCTCAAGCAGAGAAGCGACGAGCCGATATCCTCATATGTACAGAGGTTTCGGGAAATCAGGAACAAATGCTACTCTTTAGCTCTAAACGACGCACAGCTGGCTGATATAGCCTTTCAAGGTCTCCTGCCCCACATCAAAGAAAAGTACGCCTCACAGGAGTTTGAGAGCTTAAGCCAAATCGTCCACCGTTTGTCTGGACAGGAGGTACGTTCTTTCGATCCACGGAGGAACTTCAGGAAGAAGGTGGCGTTCCTGGAAGAGGTTGAAGCCGAAGAAGATGCTGAGGTCGGTCTTGCGGAGTGGGTCAAGGAAAATAAGCCAATATCATGCCCGTTCGGCAAGAAAGAGCCAGAAACGTTCGGCTTTGACATGACGAAGGCCGATAAAATCTTCGACCTTCTCCTCCAGGAAGGACAGATCAAGCTCTCGCCATATCATACAAAACCTTCTACCGAACAATTGAAGAAGATGAAATATTGCAAATGGCACAACGCTACATCCCATGACACTAATGAGTGCAAAATCTTTCGGCAACAGATACAGTCGGCCATTGAGCAGGGCAGACTTAAGTTTGAAGTACCAACAAAATCAGCCAAGCCGATGAAGATCGACCAGCACCCCTTCCCTACCAACATGGTTGACACAGGAAGGAACTCGCTCCAAACAAAGGTGCTGACGTCCGAATCGGCTAAAAAGAGTGGTGCCGTAGACCCCAGGAATCAAGCTACACCTGAAGATGTCAAGGGGAAGCGGCGGATCGAGGACGACGACGGTGAATCGGGCGAGCCACGCATTACTTCCCAATTCCTGCTCCAAAAATATCAGCGGCAGCATGAACGCTCAAGATCCCGGGAAGAAGCGATGCGGCGACACGAAGATCACTGGAGGTGCCCGTTCTTCATCCACTGTTGGGAGAGCAACCTCAGGCTACCTTCGGCCGATAATTGCCCTGAATGCCACGGCCCGTATCGTAACAATCGGCCATTCAACAGGTCTCGCTCCAGAGATAGGAGACCAGAACCGATCAGCAGGAACTGGCGCGACCAAGACGATCGGCGCCCTCCCGTGCGTGATCGGCCGGGGGGTAGAAGTGACCGATATGACCGGTCGGAAGACAGACGCCATGACAGGCCGGGGGGCAAGTTTGATCGACATGACCGGCCAGAAAACAGGGCCAACGTTCACAATCGGCTTGAAGAGATGGCCGACGCTCGGGTGCCAGACGAAAACCCTTTAGGACGCGAGCCGGAGTGGGAACGCGCCAGGCCAAGAACCAAACTAGTAAACCCCAGGTGGTGTCCCGACAGATTGACCAAATCTCAAAAACGAAGGATCCAACATCTCCGCCAATGGGAGCAGCAGGAGGAAGAACAACAATGCACGACGGACAAGAGGGAAGGCAGGTCTCGGGTGTGGCGCCCCAAAAGAAATGATAGAGGGGGCGACGAATCGGCAGGCGATGAATCGGCAGCCGACATCGGTATGGTTTTTATACTGCCGATGGAATTTATGACTCCTGCCGACCGACAGGATATGTCGGCGATAGAAGAACAGATGGCACAATTGACTTTGGAGCCCATGATAGCCACGTTCGAGAAGCCCGAAGACGACAAACGGCAACATCTGAAAGCGTTGTTCCTTAAAGGGCATGTCAACGGCCGACCCCTCACCAGATTAATGGTGGACGGAGGAGCCGCAGTCAATATCATGCCATATGCCGTGCTCCGGAAGCTTGGAAAAAGCGATGATGACTTGACCAAGACAGACATGATGCTCAAAGACTTCGAGGGCAATGTGTCTCCCGCTCGCGGCGCCCTCTGCGTCGACCTCACCATCGGCAGTAAGACCCTTCCCACTACCTTCTTTATTATTAATGGCAAGGGATCCTACGACATGCTACTCGGCCGAGACTGGATACACGCAAATTGTTGCATCCCATCGACAATGCATCAATGTCTTGTACAATGGGTCGGCGACAACATCGAGGTGGTCAACGTCGATTCCACATACAGCATCGCGGCAGCCGACACGCAGCAGTGGAGCTGCGAAACCGTCAAGTGCATATCCGGTAGAGTATGGGATACCGACTTCCTGAAGGTGTCCAATTTTGGCCTACAGCCGATCCGAGCAGTCAGCTCTGAAGACTCAGATTAAATGGATCAGTTCGCCCGACAAGATGGGAAGCTAGGGCACGGGTTCACGTCGGCTGATTCATTAGAGATGGTAGACTTAGGCGACGGCACCAAGTCAATGCCGACTTATATTAGTGCAAATTTAGACTCGAAATACAAATGTAAACTGATAAATTTGTTAAGAGAATTTAAGGATTATTTTGCTTGGGAGTATCATGAAATGCCTGGATTAGATCGATCTATCGTTGAACATCGGCTACCCATAAAACCAGGATATCAGCCATATCAACAACCGGCACGGCGGTGCAATCCTAAAATTCTACCAGACATAAAAGCCGAAATAACTCGGCTAATTGCAGCCAAATTTATTCGGCAATGCCGTTATGCCGAGTGGATCTCCAACATTGTACCAGTGTACAAGAAGAACGGAAAGCTACGCGTGTGCGTTGATTTCAGGAATCTTAATCAGGCCACACCGATGGACGGGTACCCCATGCCAACAGCCGATGTGCTAATAGACGCCGCCGCAGGACACAAGATTATTAGCTTCATGGACGGAAACGCTGGGTACAATCAAATACTTATGGCCGAAGAGGACATACCCAAAACGGCCTTTAGATGCCCAGGCCACCTTGGTTTATTCCAATGGGTGGTGGTGACTTTTGGCTTGAAAAACGTCGGCGCCACGTATCAGAGAGCCATGAACTACATATTCCACAAACTCATCGGCATTCTGGTAGAAATCTACATCGATGACGTCGTAGTCAAGTCCAAAGGACACGAAGAGCACCTGGCCGATTTGCGAAAAGTGCTGGAATGCACTAAGAAACATGGGCTGAAGATGAACCCAAATAAATGTGCCTTCGGCGTGTCCGCCGGACAGTTCTTAGGAGTCATGGTGCACGAGCGGGGAATAGAAATCAATCGGAAGACCATAGCGGCTATCAACAAAGTCGTGGCCCCGCAGAATAAAACTGAATTGCAGTCTCTAATTGGCAAGGTGAATTTCATCAGAAGATTTATATCTAATCTATCTGGGCGGATCCAGGCTTTCACACCGCTGTTAAAGTTGAAGCTCGACCAGGAGTTCATATGGGGGGAGGAGCAACGCAAGGCACTGGAAGATATCAAGCAGTACTTGGTCTCACCACCTGTATTGGTCCCTCCTCAAACTGGTAAGCCATTTAAACTATATTTATCAGCCGATGAAAAGGCCATTGGGTCGGCTCTAGTCCAGGAATTCGAAGGAAAGGAACGAGTAATTTATTATGTCAGTAGAAGACTTCTGGACGCTGAAACAAGATATCCTCCAGTGGAGCGGTTGTGCCTATGTCTTTACTTCTCATGTACCAAACTCAGGCACTATTTACTGTCGGCGGAATGTGTGGTCGTATGCAAAGACGACGTAGTAAAATACATGCTGTCACTGCCGATCTTGAAAGGACGAATCGGCAAATGGATCTTAGCTTTGTCAGAGTTTGACCTACGGTATGAATCGGCGAAAGCCGTCAAGGGTCAGGTCATGGCCGATTTCGTCGCCCAACACTGCGGACCAGAGACTACCCTCGTAGAACCGGCGCCTTGGACTTTATACTTTGATGGATCGTCATGTGGGGTCGGATCAGGAATCGGCATTGTCCTCATATTGCCTCGGGGGGCAAGTTATGATTTTTCTCTGCCGATAGAAGCCACCGCCACTAACAATCAAGCAGAGTACCGGGCGGTATTGAAGGGTTTACAACTACTAAGAGAAGTCAAGGCCGATTCTGTTGAAGTCTTTGGAGATTCCATGCTTATTGTGGATCAATTAACGGGGAGGTCCGAATGCAAGGACGATGTATTGAGACTTTATTACGAAGATTGCCTGCAGCTCCTAAAAGAATTTAAATCGGCAGTAATCGAGCACATCCCAAGGGATCACAACGAGGATGCCAACAAACTCGCCTAGCACGCATCTGGATATCGGCCAATTCTAGGCACTATGGCTCTGGAACTTGCGGCCGATGACTGGCGAAAAGAAATTGCCGACTACTTGAAAGACCCGTCTAAGAAAGTGGATCGACGAGTGCGTTTCCATGCTACTAAATACGTACTGCTTGAAGACGACTTATTCTACCGAACGATTGACGGCGTTCTACTCAAATGTCTGGGAACAGAGGATGCTAAGACTCTGATGGGAGAAATCCATGAAGGGGTGTGTGGAGCCCATCAATCGGCCCATAAGATGAAATGGATGATCAGGAATAATGGGTATTACTGGCCGACGATCCTCGAAGATTGCTTCAAATATTATAAGGGATGCCAGGATTGTCAGAAAGTCGAGAATGTCCAATGTGCGCCCGCATCGGCCATGAACCCCATTATCAAGCCTTGGCCGTTCAGAGGATGGGGAATAGACCTTATCGGCCAAATTTACCCTCCATCAAGCAAAGGGCACAAATTTATTCTGGTGGCTACCGATTACTTTACCAAATGGGTGGAAGCGATTCTGTTAAGAGCCGTGACATCGGCAACCATGGCCGACTTCGTAAGGGACCATATCGTCTACCGATTCGGCATTCCCCAGACTATTACAACCGATCAGGGAACAATGTTCACATCAGGGGAATTCGAGGAATTCACAGCCGATATGGGAATCAAATTATTAAACTCCTCTCCATATTACGCCCAAGCTAATGGCCAGGCCGAGTCCTCCAACAAAGGGATAATTAAGTTAATCAAAAGGAAGATAGAGGAGCAGCCGAAAAAATGGCATCTATGTCTAACTGAAGCCCTATGGGCATACAGGATGGCTTGTCATGGGGCCACCAAGTTATCCCCTTATCAGTTGGTGTACGGTCACGACGCAGTACTACCGTGGGAATCAAGGGTGGGGTCGAGGCGCATTTCGCTCCAGGACCAGTTAACGGCCGACGACTACTCGTCACTCATGAAAAGGGAACTTGATGACTTGGCTGGCCAGCGATTGAGAGCTGTGATAAGCATTGAGGAAAACAAGAAGAAAGTAGCGAGGTGGTACGATAAGAAGGTCAAAGTCAAACAATTCTCCCCTAGGGACTTGGTTTGGAAGTTAGTATTGCCGATCGGGTCGAAGGATCCTAAATTCGGAAAGTGGTCCCCTACATGGGAAGGGCCGTATAAAATCGGCAGATGTGCTCCAGGAAATTCTTATATTTTGGAAACAATCGAGTGAGAAGAGTTTACTAGGGCTCTGAATGAAAGATACTTGAAAAGATACTACCCTAGTATATGGGTCGGAGCATAAAGGATTGTTCACAATACAACGGCACACGGCCGATACAAAACGGTTCGTCTAGAAAAAACATGTAATCGTCCAAATCGGCCGATGTATTCATTCGGTACGGACGGTGGGTTACACGGCCGACAAGGTACAAGTCACCCTTAGAACAAAAAAAATAATAATTAACCATTCTTTTTCTTACGCTCTCTCTCAGCCCGACCTAACTCTATCATAAGACGGATGTACTCTTCTTCTATCTCTTTCATCGAAGCCTCCGCTTCGACTTGACTGGGGAGAGGGTGGCTCCGGTCCATGGCTGGGCGTGATGTTCCTGTTGCCGCATCTTCAAGGGCGACGCGCGGAGGAAGCGGATGACTTCTGTCGGCTTGAGGTCGCCGGCGGGCGTTGCCGTCCAGAAAGTCCCAAATCCGACGGATGTCAGTAGGGACATGTTCTTGAAGTTCGTCACGATGAGCGCTGATTAAATCCTTGTCCTCTGACGACAACGGTTCATCAGAGTGCATGAGCTCGATGGCGCGTTCAAGTTCAGGGCTAAGACGCCGTGGCTGAAGAAAAGAACGATTAAAAAGGTAATCCCTTTCAAAAGAGTTAAATAGAGAAGAAGGATCGAGGCCAGATTTTCACCTGGTTGACAGAGGAAGAGGAAGATGAGGAAGACATAACTGAAGGTCGCGCCGACGAGAGCAGGTTGAGAAAACAAAGCCGAGCCAAACTGGTACTCTCGGAAGGAGGGTCTAGGCCGGCATTTATAAGAAAAAGAGGCGTAGGTATTCGGTAAAGGTGCGTCCCGTCGGAAGTAAGAAAGGCAATGAATAAAAGAGGCGTCATGAAGGACGGTCAAAGCAGTCATTAAAGGTTCGTACAAAATAGTCAGTACTTTTACAGATTACCCAGGAGGGCATCGATAGCCGCAATCGCTCGACGCCGGATCTGATCGGCAGAGTCCAAAACCCGTTGGTCATCATCCGCCGATCCGGGGACTTCTAATGCACTGCGGTGGAGTTTTAGGGCTTCGTGGGCCAAATGCTGCCTCTCCTATTTTAAATCGGCGATGACGGAAGGGAGTTCTTGGAGCCTTTTCTCTTCGGCGTTTATCGCTTTGGTCACCTGTTCCATCTCCTTGGCGAGCTCTGCCCTTCGGCATTTGAGGCGGTCTATCTCACCGACGATCCCTGAGCGGGAGTCCTCCAGAAAATGAATACGTTGGTGCACCTCTTGGGCCTGGCGTTTGTACGCATCCTCTTCTTCACGGGTCTTGGCCAACTTGGCGCGATCGGCCATGTGACGAAGGGCTCTGAAGACCGGGATCCTCATCGACTCGATGTATGCGGCCGGCGCCAAGGCTTCCTCCGCTTCTTCTGGCACTCGTCCGCTGACGTCACCAAAGAGCTGCCGAATCGGCGAGGCATCTTCTACCAATCAGCCGATGTCTCCTTGAAGAAGGGATCGGATGCTGGTAAGCTTGGCTCGGACGTCGTCGGGGATGGAGCTCAAGGTGACCTGGCGGGAGGCGACTTCTCCGTCGTCAGAGAGGGCGACCGCAAAAGAGAAGAGGCTGTTGTCGGGGGTGTCCTGTTCCTGGAAATAATAAAGAAGAAAAATAAATCAGCTGATGGTGATAGCAAATCGGCTAAATAAATTGAAGGATTTCTTACCTCTTTGAATCGGATTTCCTCAAGCTGCATTTGGGAAGCTGTCATCCTCGGTTCAGGGGCTGGTGCCATGGGTTTGTCAGAGGAAGAAGATTCCACGATGATTGGCGCTGTGCTTGGACCAGCTTCCCGAGAGGGGACCAGTGGTTGAGGGGCGCTTGGCGTGCCGATGACCTGTGTCAGAAGGTTGAATGAGCATATTATTCAAATACTAGGGGAATCGGTGAAATAGTGTTATACCTCAACGGATGGAAGCGGGGGCGCGTCCATGGCCGATTGGGTTGCTGCCGATTATTGTGTGTCCATAGGGGTAATCTGTGCAGTCTAAGATAAGAAGGATTAATATCAAAACAACAATCGGAAGGGTTAAACATAAGTTTACCTGCACGGCCTCTAACAGTAGTGACGCAGCGGCTGCCCCGGCTTGCGCGACAACTTGAGTGTCGATGTCTCTGGCAGCTGGAAGAGGTGGTGCGGCCGAAGTCTCTGCTGATACGATCGTGGGAGGATCCACCGATTCTATACGGGCCCGAACTCGGCGACTGGTCTTCTTAGTGACTCTCTTCTGTGCTTGCTTCGATCGGCCAGCAATCACGTCCACGGACGGGGCATCATAGCCGATAAGAGGGAAGGTGGTGTACGGATGATGATCTTCTATTAGCCGACCACTCCAGCTGTGTGTTGGGGGGACACGGTTCTCGGACTGAAGCAATAGCAAAACGTTAGTGTTCAGCCGTGTCGATAAAAGAATAAAAATCGGCTAAGGAAAAATACCTCGGCGTTCGGGTCGATGTTGGTTGGGTCCAAGAGATTGCAATATGCCGATGCGGAGTTGCGGAAAAGGAATTGTTTCCATTCGGCCCACCAAAGCTTGAAAGGCTGGACAGCGAAGGGAGCTACTATCCAGTTGTTCAAGTCAATAGTGGTGGAGTCTGGGATCCGGTCTCGCAGCCGACTGTAGTCCAGACCTGTTGTAAGCCCATCTCTGAACTTGGCTCGGCCAGCAAAATACACTTGAATCGGCAGCTGACCCATGCCAAGTTGACGTGTTGCAGCAGAGGGATTGTAGAACTCATATGTAGGAGCATCTTTCCCTGAAAAGAAGTTGGCTGGCAGAATTCCCGGCTTGATTAACTCATCGGTGAGGTCCTCGTCGAATCAGCCAGTGGTCGAGTCGAAGCAAGTTGGGAGTTCGAAGATTGGGTCATCTCGCCGATAAGGAAACCAGACGGTTGCATCTTCATTGAAACCGTTGTAAAAGCATCGGAAGTACTCGGCCACTTTCGTAGCAGAGTACAGGAAACCAGGGAAAGCTGATGCCGCTTCACCAAAAGATGTGCATCGGCGCCGAGCAGTGGGATCTTCTGCCGATTCAATGTTGGGGAACGTCATGTGTTCCACCCTCTGCTGAGAGATCTTACTCATATACAGGTTCAGCCACAAATTGATGAACCACCAGGGTCCGCCTGGATTTCCAATCGGCTCCCCCTTGGAAAGTTTGATGCCGATTTGGTGGAGCATGTGGTAGGCCGCCCCTAGCAAGTGTTTTCCAAGAGGAACAGGGGTTCCTACCGATAGTGCTTTGGCTAAAGCCTGGGTGTTGGTTGATGGGCCGGCTGCTCTTCCACAAAAGAAATGTTTTTCCAACCACATCATTAAGAAGGCCGTGTGCTCCCTGTTCTCAATAGACCCGGCCCTTTTGATGCATCTGATAAATCCTTTCCACCTGCCGATTCCTCTCGTGTCCAGCCGATGCGATGTTGCGGCTAAGAGGCGGAAAGGTGTGTCCGGGGAGGAGATGTCTAGGTCAGTCAGCAGAACCACATCGTCCAGTGTGGGGGTCATAGGTCCATGTCCAAACAAGAATGCATTGAGGGCATCAGACCAAAAGTAAGAGGCTGCTATCACCAATGGTTCATTTCGCTCCATCTGGGACAAAGATAGGTTGATGCATTGGCCGATTTTGAGATCATCCCATTGGACCCTCTTCAGTTCGGCTATCCGTTGGTACCACTCCCTCCAACCAGGGGTTTCATTCAGCCAAGATCTAAAGGTGCCCAACCAGTGATCCAGGTCCATGGTGGATTGTTTGAAGGGGATTCTATGGGTTTCCAAATTGATGAGCTCGGTTGGATCTGGGTTCCCCATGGGTCCGAGATAGATAAGGCCGGGATTTCCCGTTAGATGGATAGTGATGCGATGTCTAACCGCCTAAAAAAGGAAAGGGGGGTGCGAAAGTAAGAAATAGATCTAAGGTAAATGTATTGCCGATAGAGGAAGGATTCGGTAATGACCTCTGGGATGAAGTTCCTTGTAGTCGGCGTGACCGCCGGTGCAGCTGCGGAGGATGAGGCCACCATTGGGATCGCCATTGGGATCTCGGATGAAGCTCCTTCTTCCGACGACGTTGCCACCACTGTCGCTATTTCCGCCAGAGGCGCCATTTCTGGAGCATCGCACGCGGGAGAGTTGCCTGAAGGTGCCGCCATTAGAGGGGAGGAGGAAAAGCGACAGGAAGATGGCGCTAGGAAGCTTTGGAGCTAAGAGAAAGTGCTGGGGGAAGAAGAAGGCGCGCGCGCTGAGGAAGAAGGACGTGAGCTCGAAAAGGAGGTGCGGGGTGTACTGATATTTAAAGGGTGCTTGATGAAGGGTAAAAATGGAATTCTAACTGCGCCGACGTTTCGAGTTTTTCGCGAGTAGTGGTTGTCGTGGGCGCCCGTTTCGAAAAGATTCCAATCATCAGGTTGAAGACCGCGAAACGGAAGGATATTTTCATTGCGGTTGTTTCGGAGGGGAAGTTGAAAAGAATTTCGAAGTAAAAGACTATGTTTTACTCCGAAAATGGGGGGCATGTGTTGACGCCAGATTTCGTCACAAGTAAAATCGGCGTCAGGAGAAGAAGAAATGGGAAGGTACAGTAGAATACAGGGGTGACAGTTGGAAATCGGCCGAATGGCACTACAGTTAGAGATCGGTTGGTTGGTGCTACAGTCCAGGATCGGCCGATGCTACAGTACAGGATCGGCCGATGGATCTTTAGGAATTCTGCCTCGCTTAACCCTTGGGGTTTGGATCGGACACGGCTGGTTCCCGATCGGTTACCCTTTGCCAATGAGGAATCGGCTGATTAGGAGGTTGGAATAATTGGACCGGTATGGGCTTGGAAAGGAGCAGAAGGATGAAGAGGAAATCAGCCCATGAAGCATATAATAACCAACCTAGTACGAATCGTACTTGTAAATATTCATTTTCTATTTGAATTAGGGATAGAGTTCTAATCAGAGTCGTGTGTACGGGGCTATAAATAGCTACCTTTGTAGATCTGTAATCATCAACTACTCAATACAACCAATTACTATTTCCTCGTACTTACTTTTAAGCAGGCGACTTCGCCAAATACTTTCTTCTTTTTCACGAGTTCGTACGGGTTGGCAGGGCTGCATCAACTTGATCTCCGGCCGATCTTGTAAGTTCCGTTTACCGAGTAAATTCTAAGCTTTAACTTCGGGCGCATCGCTGTTGTTTCGTTTAGATTTATTCACTAGTTATCGATATTTACTAGAATTGTAGGTTTTACCTGTTTTTCTAGTTTTATCACCAGTTATCCAGCTAGGAATCGGCAGTTTCGGCTTTTCTCATATTCTGTTGTTTAACTTACTTATTCCACGCATATCCGATTAGATCTGTTCCTAGTGTTGGTACTGTAGCGTTGTACCGATTACTTCAATTAGTCGTCGTTCACGCTGCCTGATAGTCGGCTGCTTCATAGCCGATTTCTTTATTACGGCAAATCGGCCGATTCGCTGATAAGCTCCCTCGAGATCGGAAATTTAGCCGATCGTGACTTTTGGATCTGACACGTATTCTTCCTTGCCAATCAACAGGTCAGATTGGCTGGCACGCCGCGCGAACCGCACCAGGGCAATCACCCGAAATGGAGTTAAGCAGATTCTCCCGGGTCGTGTGTCAGACGCTGGGGATTCGGTTGACCGATTTCTAGCGCCAACAATTTGTCATGATTTATTTTGTTGCACCATTATTGCTACTGTGCCAGGATTACATCGCCCTGATCGGTCAGTTGCCTTGGACTTCACAACGATTATCATCTCCTTGTCAGTTGAATGGTCAAACTGACTGGCACGCCCGCGCACACCACGCGCACCGAGTTGGATTTTGCACTGGAGTTAAGCAGATCTCCCAGGTCCTTATGTGCTGATGCAGGGTCCACCACCGTTGGGATTTTGCGTCAACAACTAGTCAGTGAGGTTTACAAAAGTACTCGGAACTGCTGCATTTGATTAAAAAGTACTCGGGGGCTTATCGTACATACATATATGCCCCTCCCCCCCCCCCCCCCGAAGGTTTGGACAATCCCAGATACAGGGTCGAAAACCGAGACGTGTCAGACATGGAGGCTACGGTGCAGAACGGCGTAGTCTACATGGCAGGACAAGAACAAGTTGAGGATTAGGAAAACTACTCGTAGAAATTAGAGTAGAACTCGCCTAGTCGAATCCAAACTTGTAAACAACCGACCTATAACCCTGCCCCCGGCAAGATAAGGCGAGGCAGGGATCCCCTCCAAAGCAATTCAATCCAACCAACACACAGGACGTACAGTATTATGCTATTCAACGGCCCGAACATGTCTAAATCGTGTGTCTGTATTCACCTTCGAGTTCCTAATCTCGACGAGCCCCGCAAACCAAACACTACTTCGGGCACCCCCTCGATAGGTTGCCGGGTCTAAACACCAACAGGGGATCCTGATATCCGGTTTCAGGAAATAGAGGGTATCCATTAGACGGTTTCATAGATTAGGGTTGTGTCTTAGACTTTTGGCTGGGTTTAGGGGGGTAATGTGGACTTACTCCTTCAAAAAAAAAAAGGTTCGATTCAGACTGAGTAGCTGTTTCAGTAAGTTGATTTGTTAGGTGAGGTGTTTGTACGAAAGGAGATCAAATCCAGTAAATTATATGTTTATTTCCTATTAAATTTGACAGGTTAGATAAATGGTGTATGGCCAATTCAGACAAATTGAATTCAAGTCAAGTAAATGGTGTCTGCTTCCTGAACCAACTGTTATTTCCTTCATTCAGCGGAACAACAATTGAAATGCTGGACCTGAGCCACAATAATATTTCTCAAAAGATGTTCGCAACCTCAACCATAGCAGTGAACAACAAGATGTAAAGAAACAAAGGACTATCTGATCAACAGAGTTGATATTTTATTCTGTATAGAACAAAGCAACAATGAAGGGAGAAATAATACTTGTGCCTCTCGCAAGAATGTAGCACATTATTAATCACAATCGAACAATTGAACTGGATGATTAAGCATCATTTGCAGTTAGGTCACTGCTGTCTTCGTCAAGGAACGGATAATCCGTATAGCCAACAATTGGATCCTGCGTGTAGAATGTGGAACGGTCATACTCATTCAGCGGCGCGCCAAGCTCAAACCTTTTAGGTAGGTCCGGATTGGCCAAGAAGAGCCTTCCATAAGCAACGAGGTCGGTGTAGCCATCTGTGACTACTTTGTTGCCTTCCTCACGATCATATCCGCCAGCGGCAATGAACATACCATTGAATGCCTTCCGGAATGGCAAAAGCCTGTGAGGGATCTGCCTACGACCATCAACAACGGCCATTCTAGGCTCCACCATGTGACAGTAGAGGAACCCCTCGTGCTTGTTAAGCTGCCGAACCATGTAGTCGGCGAGCGCCGCTGGGTCAGAGTCCACACAGTCCATGTAGTCGAGGAACGGTGACAGCCTGATGCCCACACGCTGCGCTCCCACCTCACGGACCACAGCGTCGACCACCTCCACTGCGAAGCGGCACCTATTCTCGAGGCTTCCACCGTACTCATCATCTCGGTCATTGGCTCCGTCCTTCATGAATTGCTCAAGGAGGTACCCATTCGCACCGTGTATCTCCACGCCATCAAACCCTGCCTCAATGGCATTCCGCGCAGCGCGCCGGAAGTCGTCGACGATCCCTGGGATCTCGTCCACCTGCAGCCGCCGCGGCTTGGAGTACACCATGCCGGGCTCGGCGTCTGGGGAAATCTGCTTGTCCGTGCTTGAAATGGGCGCCTGTCCATCAGGTTGAAAATCTGCCATTTCGTTCACAACGACGTATTAGCGTTTGAACGAACAATAATCAACCAACCAGGCAGCTGATTGAACAAGATTAATTTTGAGATGTTAGTGTGGATGCCTACCGTTTGTGGAGACCCTGCCGACATGCCACATTTGGCAGAAGAAGAGGGCGCCCTTGCGGTGGACGGCGTCGACGATGGGCTTCCACGCCTCGACCTGCTCTTGCGTCCAGATGCCGGGGGTCTCCGGGTACCCCTGCGCAGTGGCAGACACACCTGTAGCCTCCGTGATGAGGAGGCCACCCCTGGTGGCGCGCTGGGAGTAGTACACCGCGGCGTGCGGCTGCGGCACGTTACCGTAGGAGCGGCACCGGGTCAGCGGCGCGAGCACCACCCGGTGGGAGAGCTCGAACCGCCCCATCTTGAATGGCGTCAGGAGCGGCATCACCTCTTGATGAACCATGTTGTCTGCTAGATCGAGATCGCCGATGCGCTGCCGATGAAGGAAATCAGCGATCACTAGGTGGCTTTGCTTGGCTCTGTTTCTTGCTTGCGAGTAAGCTCTTGCTTGTTCTCTGCTTGTGGTGTGGTGCTCTCCAACCGGCCGGGGTGGAGGAGTATACCTGTCGGAGGGTTTGCTCCGGGCGTGTTGGCAGCCTGGCATTTACCAGCCGCCTCCTTTTGACTGGTCCACCTTTTGATCCTCCCACGCCGTCGCCGACGTCATCTCTTGATCTCTGTCGTGTAACCAGCGATAGCAGCCATGTCATTCTCCAAAAACAATAGCAGCCATGCTATTTCCCTTTTTTTTATGCAGGTACGTGTATGCTGACACTGGTGCCCATCATCATGAGCTAGAGATGACGCCACTAGTACGTCATCCCCTGGTATTCTTCCTGAATGACGACTGATCCAGAAATGCAGCTCATCTGATGCATAACGCTTCACTTATATTTGAAAAGGATCGCTTTATCTCGTAGCGCGGGGTCACAACATATTTCATTGACAAATGTTTTCTAACGTTTTTCAAGGAGTCTTATCTAACACGCAGATGTTTTAGGGGCCCAGGACATCGAATTTTCTTCTTGGCATCCAATTTTAAAATCTGCAGCTAAGATTAAATATCTGTACTAATAATAAAGATGGTGAATGCTCAAAACTCCCCTAGCTTTTGCAGGCGTGCTTTTGTAATTTTCCCAATACCTAATTTACTACGCACCATTACCCCAAAATTGCATCCAGAAAATATATAAGTTTTGCTTAAATTAAATATAGTTCCAATATAAACAAATAGTAATAGAGCTATTTGCAATAAATAAATAAATATTAGTGCAGTTCAAAAAATGAAGAAGTCCATATTACACCCCCCATCTCTTGCGGTGGTATGAAATTCAACCCCCAACTACAAACCATGCTGTGTCGTCGCACGTATGCTGACCCAACAACTGAACAAGTGAGCTCTTCCAAAAATCTTGATTGGAAATATAGTATCTGGTGCTACACCTTAGTTAACTGCAGACATTGCAAGCGGTTTTAGAAAAGAGCTAGTACTGATTGCAGGAAGCGATAACAATAATTACGGGCCATGAGCTCACCAAAATTAGACCTTTAACAAAAGGATACCATTACTCCGAGATCCCAGCGAATTGTTTGGAGGAAGAATTTTGCAATGCATTCTATCTTAAGGACAGTGACGGACCGTCGAGCTGTTCCTGATCGCGCGCCTGCCACGATGTACAGGGGGTTTGGATAGATCCGTATACAGGGCTGCGCACCGAGACGTGGCAGATATAAAGACTACAGTGCAGGACGGTGTAATCTACGTGGAAGATAGAAACTAGTCAAGGACTCGGAAAACTACTCGTAACAGTTAGAGTAGGACTTTCTAGTCGAATCCGACTAGTATTCCTGTACCTGTAACCCTGCTCTCCCGATATATAAGGGCGAGTAGAGACCCCCTCCAAACAAGTTCAATCCATTACAAGAAAATGACACACAGGACGTAGGGTATTACGTGACCTAGCGGCCTGAACCTATCTAAATTGCGTGCCTACGTACACCATCAAGTTCTTGATTTCAGCAATACCCACCAACCAAAACTCTATCCCGGGTACTCCCCTGGGTAGGTTGCCGGGTTTAAACACCAACAGGTTCATCATTAGCCACAGAGGCATTGAAGAAAATCCCGAGAAGATATCCGCCGTCATCGATATGCAAGCTCCATCTGGCATCAAAGATGTTCAGAAGCTGACTGGGTATATGGTGGCCCTTAACAGATTCATATCAAGACTTGGAGAACGGAGCCTTACCTTCTTCAAACTACACAGGCGGCAAGACCAGTTCCAGTGGACCGAGGCAGACCAAGTCTTGCAATGGTTGAAGGATTTCTTGTCAAAGCCACCGATCCTCACGGCGCCTAGCTCCAATAAAGACTTGCTGCTCTACATCGCTGCAACTACTAACGTCGTAAGCACGGCAATAGTAGTCGAAAGATCATAGCCCGGCCATGTATACAAAGTACAGAGCTAGTACTGATCGCAGGAAGCGATAACAACAATTACGAGCCATGAGCTCACCAAAATTAGACCTTTAACAAAAGGATACCATTATTCCGAGATCCCAGCGAATTGTTTGGAGGAAGAATTTTGCAATGCATTCTATCTTAAGGACAGCGACGGACCGTCGAGCTGTTCCCGATCGCGCGCCTGCCACGATGTCACGGCCGTGCAGCTGCACGTACACCTTCACATCCTAGAATGGCACCGCCGTTGCCGACTCGCCGTCATGCGTAAGCAGCTCACCTCCTTTCGCAAACTCAACCCCTCGCACTCGCAGATCCCATGTCGCAACGACCTCGTTTACGCTGGCACCATGCAACTGTTATGGAGCTTATCCATTTAGATAATTCTGAATAAATCTTAAAGATCCACTAGCGTAAGAGGGGTACACCATTTATTAGTCACGTATTACTAATATACGAGGGTGTTGGGAGGTTTTCCTCCCTATAAATACGGACCATGTCAGCATCAAGAGAACGGGATCCCCGTATTGGCGATTCATGGAGGCGCTCAACCACCACGTCACATGGAGGGGTGGTCCATAGAGTGGGCCCACCTAACTCCCGGGTCCCAGAAGCCCGGAGGCCTCGGGGGATGATGCCACTCAAAAGCGTCCCGAGGGAGCAAGCAGGCTGCCTTCGCCACGAAGGTAGCGCTCCTGCAGCTAGCATTGAATGCACCTATCTGACACAAGAGGATAAGAAAGGCTTCCTCCAAGAGACAAGATATGTCATGAGGAAAGGTTGCAGCCATGTACTCTCTCTCTTCACCCACTTGCTCTTTTTTACCCAGCCTGAGAGCAATTGGTCCATGGTGAAGATTACAAGATACGGAGGTGCATACATGTGGGTAATAAAGAAAGAGCACCTCGTGATGGCTAAGATATTTCAGGATATTGTTGGCAGGGTGCATACACCAAAGAACAATACAAGACCAAATAAAAACTAGCAATAGTAGCTCTTTTATCTTGTTAGGCAAACAGAGGGTCCTCTCTGCGTATTATATAAGGAGGGTCCTCAAGGAAGGGAGGAGGCCCCAGCTTGAAGGAAGGAGCTCATGTACTTCTTCCTCCTTGTAACCCCCTCATCAAAACAGCAACAAGAACATACATATAAGCAGGATGTATGGCTATTATCCTCCGGGAGGCCCGAGCTTGGTAAAAATCTCTCTGTGCTCACCACCCGTACGGTTCATGGAGGTCATCGTATTCAGCCTCCGACTGAATTAAAAAAGGAGATCTCCTCAAACCCCGCTCGTTCGCACGCCGCCAGTTGGCTTGCTAGGTAGGGGGTTATGGTAGAGGTTATGGTGTTGTTTCTCCAATATAGATATTTTTCGGTCCGCACCGGTCACCTGTTTTGGCTGAAGAACAGCCTGTCGCGCATAACAACGAGGTGTTGTTTGCCTCCCCTTCAGATTTACGAAGACTGTGCTTTTTCCTCATACGTGCTAGCGCGTTGTTGCTACATGTGCGTACTCGCTGGGAACACTCGCATACATGCTCATGCTTAGTACCGGGGCCTTGATTTATTTAATCGCAAAACATTTTTTGGGGTTGTCAAATCGTTGGTCTCGATCTCCCTTTCCATGGAATATCCTGGTGGCTCACTATGCGAGCATGCATGCAAGCGCTTGCGGCGCCAGGATGAGCACGTGGGCGGATTCCTCAACGGTGGCTGCTCCCGGGGATGCGCCGACGACAGCAACACCACAGCGACGCCCAACACTGGCGAACGAAGCCGGGGGGTTCGCAACGGACCGGCCACGCACCGGCCCTGCGAATCCCGCCTTTGCGCCGCACCGACGCCTCGTTCCGAGTTGGCGGGGCACCCCCACTCGACACTGCGACGTGGCGACGACCCCGGGCGACCGGCAACGCCCTTGGCAGCAAGGATAACGCAGCCGCTCGGACTCATGGATGCTTTGAGTACTCGCCCCACAGATGCACGTGGAGCTGGCTGCATGTCCTGTCTCTTTTTTCCTTTTTTTTTTCAGATGCGTGTGCAGTCCAGGCCGTACTGCATGCTACTGCTGCTGACCCGGGAACATCCGGGCGCACACTGCCCCGGGAAGGTGCTATCGCGGTTCCGGGCCCGGGACGGGCATGCAGCATGCTACTGATGCTCCCGGCTGCCGGGCATGAACTACCGCTCATCCCGGGGCGTGCACCGCTGATGTTTCCGGGCGTATATTACCGCCGCTGCTGCTCCCGGGCACCCTTCCGTACTGCTCGTTGCGTGCAGATCGGTGGACGATGGCACGGCATGGCAATGACGCCAGGCCACGAGAACAACAACGGATCCGGCGGGCTGCGACCATGGTATGAAGCAATGCGGCGGCGATGCGCTGATGACGCCGAGCGCCGGGCGACAACGGTGAACTCCTCGAGCCGAGATGCGTCCCAGACTCTCAGCCTTGCGCGGCTCCCCGGAGCAGCCGGCCGGGCCGACGCGACCCCGGGTCGCCGAACCCGAGCTGATGGACCCCGAAATACAGCGACTACGCAGGCCGTTCGCCTGCATGCAGCCTCACAAGATCACACGTCCCTGAATCAATCCCAAAGCTAAGTATTCAATCGTTTAATTACTAATCACTAATCCATCCGTTTTTGTTTAACTGTTGGCGTGGACACGCGCGTGCATGAGCTACAAGCATACACGTGCTCACGAGGGCACGTGCAGGCTCGAGGCACGCCTGCGCTGCTCGTCGCGGGTGCTCTGCCTGCGCACGCGCATGTCACCTCGGCGCCGCGCTGCCTAGCTCGGTCCGGGCGTTCAGATCGGCTCGGAGCAGCGGCAGCAGCGGCTCGAGGCAGCTCAGGAGCAAGCCTTCAGAGCTGCACGGCTACGCGTGCTCGCCGATCAGGCTCCAGCTCATCGACCCCAAGGGCTTTCGAGCTCGCGCAGCGCCAACCCTGCGCGATGCCGCCGCGACATTGAAGTTCTACAGCTCCGCCGCCGCGGCCTCGCAATGGCACGACAACGGCAACGCCAACGCCAAGCGACAGGGACGTCAGCGCGTGGGGCTGGGCAAGGGCACTGTGGCGACGCCGACGCCGCCAGTTGCACAGCAGACGGCACCGGGGGCTAGACGTCGACGGCAACCCCGAAGGCGATGCGATGGCCGCGATGGCGGCACCACGACCGCGCACGGCATCGGAAACACAGCTGCTTCGCGCAGGCTGCGCCCGGAGGCTCCTCGAATTCGCGCGCGAGGCCTCGGGGGCTCGCGAAGGTGACGTCTTGTCACATGCGTAGTCGGACCGTCATTTATCCCTCACTGAACGACAACGCACTTTGCATCAAAACCGCCCGTCTCGTCACGAGCGCACCAAAACCGACCGTCCCGTCAAGCCCACTCGGGTGGTCCGCTCCAGCGGAAAGCCGACTCCAGTCGCACAAAGTCCACTCCGGTGGCCCGCTCTAGCGGTAATCCGACTCCGGTCGTGCTATTCGCACAAAGTCCACTCCGGTGACCCGCTCCGGCGGAAAGCCGGCTCCGATCGCACAAAGCCCGCTCTACCCCGGTGACCCACTCCGACGAAAAGACAACTACGGTCGCGCTAAGGGGGCGTTTTCTTCCCGTGTCTTATTTTTAGCACGTGTCACATCGAATGTTTAGATACTAATTAGGAGTAGTAAACGTAGACTATTTACAAAACCAATTACATAAGTGGAATCTAAACGGCGAGACGAATCTATTAAGCCTAATTAAGCCTAATTAATCCATCATTAGCAAATATTTACTGTAGCAATACAT